>NW_021703782.1:56285407-56503348 GCF_005190385.1 Monodon monoceros
AAAAAAAAAAAAAAAAAAAAAAAATCAAATCAGTGGTTGTCAGGGGCTGAGGGATTGACTACAAAGGAGCACACTGAAATTTGGAGATGGGGGGTGATGGCACTATTGTATATTTGGGTTGAGTGCTGGTTACATGGCTGTCTGCATTTGTCAAACTCACAGAACTGTACCCTAAAAAGGGTGGATTTCACTGTATGTAAATTATATCTTAATTTTAAAAGTTGAAAAAATACACCTTTGTCAACAGCTAGTATATTATGTATTAATTCCTATTTAACTGTACTGTGTACACATTAGAGATTCTCACTGAAAATAGTTTTAAATTTCATAGCAAGTCCAAGGCAGTACCTTGGGCTGCTTCCACACATTTGTGAAATCAAAACTGAAAGCTCTTCCTTTGACTCAACTGTGTTCACCTCCAGAGCCCTCTTTCTGAAACGAGAGCCCTTGTTGTGTTGATGGATTTACCACAGAAATGGAGAGAGGCCAAGCGTGTCCAATGGGTGCTGCCAAGGCTGACGGCTCTCTCAGTGATGTTAAACTCCTCACTTAAATAAGAGGGAAACCCTGCCTCTTACTTTCTCTGCCAGGTAACTTTTCCCCAATCTGTACTTGAATTCAAGTATCCCTAAATTCCAGACAGCTGGAGATGATGCAGGACGGTCAAAACGCACGTTGTTCTGCCCTGGTCTTAGAGGGAACCGTTCCCTAGCTCCTGAAGAGGGGAAGGGCCGGCCCATCAGTCATCCTCTGGATGACATATATGGGCTCTATTAATATCACAAGATGCTTCCCCTCAGCATTCACCTCTTAAGAGTCCATTTCGATCCTAATAAATATTCACAACTGAAGCCTTCCATATGCCACCTCGGCTAAAATGGAACTAATGAGTGCTTAGGAGATGATGTTTTAAAGTGATGCACTGCATAGAAGCCTACACAAATCTCTGCTTTATTACAGGAACCAGAGGTTAGCATTAAGAGAACTGCCATTTGCTTCTCCAATTTGTAATGCCATTAATTACTCTTGTGTTTTTTAATCTGCCTCTACACTTAAAACAAAAGCATTGCAAAGCCACAGTGCAGGGATTCAGCAAATGAGGACTTGGGTTAAACCCACACTTTCCAGAACTTTTGGTTCTAATTCTATCAAGGAAGGGAGAGCTCAGAAACCAGACTCTGCACCTCGAGTCCTGGTTTAAATCAGTGCCAAGTATGCAGGCGTGGGATGGAGGAAACAAAGGCAGAAGCACATAGTGGAAACTTCACTGAAGAAGAGAGTGTAACCATGAACTGTCCCTCTGCAAGTCAGACAAATCAGTCTCGGACTTCCCATCTGGGTCCCTCTGGCTGTGCTAAACTAGCCATAACCCTAATCAAATGTAAGTGCCAGCCTGCCGCCAGCCACAGCGTGTCAGCCCTGACATCAGACTCCTCCTGTCCTCTGACCTACAGGGATGCTGTGAGCAGTAATTAACATCCATTAAGTGGCTAGTCATCCTCCCTCAGCTGCATACTGTCAAGTTGCAAGCAGACAGCAGCCTACCCGGTGACCCAGGGCACCTCATCAGACCATTTCCCCTCTGAGGAAAGGAGGTGACCTCAGCTCGTACTGTCCACAGTGCAAAGGCCACAGACACTGAAGGGCCTCTTGCCACCATAAACAGTGTCCTCAAGATGGAGCTGAGCCCCGCTGAGAGGTGTCAGGCTGGGAAGGCCGGGAGGAAGTAGCTGTTGCTTGGTAGAAGGCTTCAGGGTTCAAAAGAGTTAAACCAATGCAGACAGCTCTGATAGATGGAAACAGTGCCAGAGCATTCTTAATGCAGGCCTAGCCAGAACATGAATGATGATCTACATTGCCTTTCTCCTACTTTCCAAACAGCCAACCCTACACTGAAGCTCTGAATTCATGAGGCTCTGACTGGGACTACTGAATACCCAAAGAGCTGAAATAGTCTGAGAGGAGAAACTAACATGTGTTAACTTCTATGTGCCAAGTTAATTACACCTGTAGCAGAGCACCTGACGCATGATAGGTGCCCAAAAGTCCAGAGTTTAAATAAGATTTGTCAAATGAATGGGGTGAATGAGTTCCCATTTCACTTTTGCAACAATTCCAAGTGACAACTGACACACGGGGAAAGTAAGGCCATAGACTTTCTCAGAGTCACAAGGTTAAGGGTGGAAGAGCTGAAACAGAAATAGGTTTTTCTGACTCTTTAGGCACCCATGCTAGTCCTGACTCTGGTAGCTTATCTTGTTAATACTGATATTACCTGGTTGATGTCATCGGCTATTAACAGACCAAGAGTTGGCCTCCTCACCCAGATTGTCTGGTTCAAAATCCCCAGAGGCTCCTCTTCCCAGCTCTCTTCTACTAATGATTAGTCACATTATTGCCTTTATGTAATTACCTGTCAGTGCTAGAGGAAAAATCCCCCAGTCCTCGCTGGGGACACTTTCATTCCATCAACTCTAGGTCTCTCGAGGAGCCAGTTTATATGTCCTTCCCCATGGCAGAGAATAATATTCAAACAAACTTTTATGGTTCCTCTTTCCCCTCTTCACCCACTCCTCCCGAGAGGAGAATGTATTTGTCCACTGAAGAGCCCAATCTGTCAAGTCACACACCAGAGAAGAAACAGAAGTGGAAAACCATGGTATCCTGCGTGCAGCAGGAAGGATTTCCAGCACTCCTCCCGGTTTTCCAGAAGTGGCAGCACCTGAAAGACCTCCACTGCCTTCCGGCCTCCCTGCAGCTCCCCTCTGTGCCAGCACCGGCTTTGTGAGGCGGGCAGTGGCCCTCCTGCAGAGGCAGAGCTGTTCAGAGTCCACTCAGTGGAGACAGCTCACCCACAGGTGGAGCCACTGTCCAGGCTCCAGAGAAACATCTTCCACCTCCACTGTGACCACAGGTCCCGTCCGCGTTCTGCAGCCTGGTTTTACCCTGGCCTTTGGCAACTAAGGGGCCCTCATTAATAAAGCTAATGATCTGATCTGGCTTCTGCATCAGTCCTCTAGGACCTACCTAAGCCCTAGGGTCAAAGGCTAGGGGTTGGATGCAGGGACCCATCATTCCTCCTCCCTCCAGGATTCTGGTCAACTGACATTGCAGGTGAAGCCTCGAATATCAGCTTTAAAGACTGAGCGCCAGCCAAAAATATTTACCCCATCTCTCTTACAATATAATTATGAACATTTTAGATACTATTTTGCTTCCTGCATTGTCTCTTTTTCTTGTGGGGAAGGGGATTCTAGGTTCCTTGTTTTGGTTTCTTTATTATAGATTGAAAGACTCCATCAAATATCTTGTGTTCCTTGCTTGGCCATTCAGATTTAGAAATGAATTACTAAAAGCTGGTTGGAAATAAGGTGTATGTGCATGAGACATGTCAACATATGATGCTTACCACAGGGTAAACATCTTATAAACTGGTTCTTGTATTTGGTGGGACCCCAAACTCTTCCAGAGAAGCCTCATCTGATCCCCTGCCTATAATTATAACTGTACATGGGATTTCTGGAAGCTCTGAGGGAAAGAGTGGGAGTGAGGGTGTTCTACAATTCCATGTGTGCGTCTTCAGTAAATTCCTCTCATTTTCAGCTCTGAGTTTCATCACTACCACCACCCTGCCTCTCTGTACCTCATACTCAGAAAAGTGACAGCCTAGCTGTGTAAGGGGAAAAGTTACCTGGGGGTCAGACCACTCTGTACTCAGGCTTTCCACCAACGCCTCTGCTTTCAGCTTTATACTCCACCTTCCATCCAGGTCCTGGAACTTTCTGAAGTTCCACAGGACCAACTATGCCCACTCTCATCTGACACTAAGTTGCCACCGTCTCTACTTTGTTCAATCAGTTACCAGTCTCCTCTCCACATTCCAGCTTCCTAAAATACATGGCAAGTTTTCTTCTTCAGTTGTCCCCTTTGCTCTTCTCTCTGTACTTGTGAGTCTGTATGGATCTTATTCCTCTACAGTGTTTCTGTGGGGCTTGGCAAGGCACAGGAAAGCAGTCATGTGCAGTCAGTCCTCCAGGCTTCTCTCTCATGGGTACCACTTCCAGTGTGGAGAGAACTAGACCAAACAATAAAGGGAACAGGGAGCTCCAGAATGTGGCCCCTCTCTGTACATTACTGATTACCCATATCCACAGCTCTCAGAGCAGGAAAGGGCATCCCCAGTGATGCTCCTTTAGTGCATGGTGAGAACCCCCACTTTCTAGTAGGGGTGGAGGCACCGTCACTCACACCCTTTTTGGGCATGCCTGCCCCAGCCTGGAGAACCCAACCCCAAATCCTCGCAAGTCATTACCATAGACTCTGCCACAGGGATGAGAACTCCTCATGCTCAAGGCACTCAACATTCCAGAATACCTGGAACTCCTGGTGGGTATTCAGACAGTAAGACCTCATTGTGGCCTTGTTTCCCTTGAGGATCCTCGTCTGTGTCTTTCCTTTAATTCTGAGCCCATACAGTAGCCTCCAGGAAGGGAATCGAAGATCCTTCCAGGGAAACAATACCAACCCAAAATTTGAAGGATGCCAGAGATCAGGTTGGTGTAGCTCTTTGATGGGAGAGGAATATGGTGAACACAATTGCAGGAATAAGGGGCAAGCAACCCACAGCGAGTTCAGCTTATGGGAAGAGGAAACATACCATAGTGACAGACTGGCAGCAGGAAGCTCTGTGGTGTAGCTCTTTCCAATTAATTATAAGAGTACAGTCCCTGGATAAGGATGTTACAAAAGGGAGAAATGCCTGACATAGAGGAGCTATTTTAAAGTGCATGTTTTGGGGGACCTTCAAGATGGTGGAGGAGTAAGACATGGAGATCACCTTCCTCCCCACAAATGCATCAAAAATACATCTACATGTGGAACAACTCCTACAGAACACCTACTGAACGCTGGCAGAAGACCTCAGACTTCCCAAAAGGCAAGAAACTCCCCACGTCCCTGGGTAGGGTAAAAGAAAAAAAAACAGAGGCAAAAGAATAGGGACAGGACCTGCACTTCTGGGAGGGAGCTGTGAAGGAGGAAAAGTTTCCACACACTAGAAGCCCCTTCACTGGCGGGGACAGGGGTAGTGGGGGGCAAGCTTCGGAGCCATGGAGGAAAGCGCAGCAACAGGGATGCAGACGGCAAAGCGGAGAGATATCCGCACAGAGGATCACTGCCAACCAGCACTCACCAGCCCGAGAGGCTTGTCTGCTCACGCGCCAGGGCAGGTGGGGGCTGGGAGCTGAGGCTTGGCCTTCGGAAGTCAGATCCCAGGGAGAGGACTGGGGTTGGCTGTGTGAACACAGCCTGAAGGGGGCTAGTACGCCACAGCTAGCCTGGAGGAAGTCCAGGAAAAAGTCTGGACCTGCCTAAGAGGCAAAAGACCATTGTTTCAGGGTGCGTGAGGAGAGGAGATTCAGAGCACCGGCTAAACGAGCCCAGAGACGGGCGCGAGCCGTGGCTATCAGCGCAGACTCCAGAGACGGGCATGAAATACTAAAGCTGCTGCTGCCGCCACCAAAAAACCTGTGTGCCAGCATAGGTCACTACCCACACCTCCCCTCCCAGGAGACTGTGCAGCCCGCCACTGCCAGGGTCCCGTGATCCAGGGACAAATCCCCCAGGAGAACACATGGTGTGCCTCAGGCTGTTGCAACATCACACCGGCCTCTGCCTCTGCAGGCTCGCCCTGCCTTCCAATTATAACTATCATACCCCTCCCTCGCCTCAGTGAACAAGAGTACCCTAATCAGCTGTGCTTTAACCGCCTCCTGTCTGAGCAGGAACAGATGCCTGGGGGCGACCTACACGCAGAGGCGGGGCCAAAACCAAAGCTGAACCCCAGGAGCTGTGCGAACAAAGAGGAGAAAAGGGAAATCTCTCCCAGCAGCCTCAGGAGCAGCGGATTAAATCTCCACAATCAACGTGATGTACCCTGCATCTGTGGAACACCTGAAGAGACAACAAATCATCCCAAAATTGAGGAGGTGGACTTCGGGAACAACTGTAGACCTGGGGTTTGCTGCCTGTGACTGATTTGTTTCTGATTTTTATGTTTATCTTAGTTTAGTTTTTAGCACTTTTTATCATTGGTGGATTTGTTTATTGGTTTGGTTGCTCTCTTCTTTTTTATTATTATTTTTTTATTTTAATAATCCTTTTCTTTCTTCCTTTTTTTCTCCCCTTTTTTTCTGAACTGTGTGGCTAACAGGGTCTTGGCGCTTGGGCCTGGTGTCAGGCCTGAGCCTCCGAGGTGGGAGACCTGAGTTCAGGACCTTGGACCACCGGAGAACTCGCAGCCCCATGTAATATCAATTGGCGAGAGCTCTCCCAGACATCTCCGTCTCAATGCTAAGATCCAGCTCCACCCGATGGCCAACAAGCTCCAGCTAGGACACCCCATGCCAAACAACTAGCAAGAGAGGAACACACCCCACGCATTAGCAGAGACGCTGCCTAAAATCACACTGAGTTCATAGACACCACAAGATACACCACCAGATGCGGCCCTGCCCACCAGAAAGACAAGATCCAGCATCACCCACCAGAACACAAACACCAGTCCACTCCACAAGCCACTGAACCAAGCTCACCCACTGGGGCCAGATACCAAAAACAACGGGAACTAAGAACATGCAGGCTGCAAAAAGGAGACCACAAACACACTAAGTTAAGCAAAATGAGAAGACAGAGAAATATGCAGCAGATGAAGGAGCAAAGTAAAAACCCACCAAACAAATGAAGAGGAAATAGGCAGTCTACCTGAAAAAGAATTCAGAGTAATGATAGTAAAGATGATCCAAGATCTTGGAAACAGAATGGAGAAAATACAAGAAACGTTTAACAAGGACCTAGAAGAACTAAAGAGCAAACAAACAATGATGAACAACACAATAAATGAAATAAAAATTCTCCAGAAGGGATCAATAGCAGAATAACAGGCAGAAGAACGGATAAGTGACCTGGAAGATAAAATAGTGGAAATAACTACCACAGAGCAGAATAAAGAAAAAAGAATGAAAAGAATTGACGACAGTCTCAGACACATCTGGTACAACATTAAACGCACCAACATTCAAATGATAGGGGTCCCAGAAGAAGAAGAGAAAATATTTGAAGACATTATAGTTGAAAACTTCCCTAATATGGGAAGGGAAATAGTCAAGTCCAAGACATGAAGAGAGTACCATATAGGATAAATCCAAGGAGAAACATGCCAAGACAAATATTAATCAAACTATCAAAAATTAAATACAAAGAAAAAAAAATTAAAAGCAGCAAGGGAAAAACAACAAATAATATACAAGAGAATCCCCATAAGGTTAAGAGCTGATCTTTCAGCAGAAACTCTGCAAGGCAGAAGGGAGTGGCAGAACATATTTAGAGTGATCAAAGGGAAAAACCTACAAGCAAGATAACTCTACCCAACAAGGATCTCATTCAGATTCGACGGAGAGATTAAAACCTTTACACACAAGCAAAAGCTAAGAGAATTCATGACTAAAACAGTTTTACAACAAATGCTAAAGGAAATTCTCTAGGAAGGAAACACAAAAGAGAAGAAAAAGACCTACAATAACAAACCCAAAACAATTAAGAAAATGGTAATAGGATCATACATATCAGTAACTACCTTAAATGTAACTGGATTAAATGCTCCAACCAAAAGATACAGACTGGCTAAATGGATACAAAAACAAGACCCATATATAGGCTGTCTACAAGAGACCCACTTCACACCTAGGGACACATACAGACTAAAAGTAACGGGATGGAAAAAGATATTCCATTTAACTGGAAATCAAAAGAAAGCTGCAGTACCAATTCTCATATCAGACAAAATAGACTTTAAAATAAAGACTATTACAAGAGACAAAGAAGGACACTACATAATGATCAAGGGATCAAACCAAGAAGAAGATGTAGCGATTGTAAATATTTATGCACCCAATATAGGAGCACCCCAATACATAAGGCAAATGCTAACAGCCATAAAAGGGGAAATCAACAGTAACACATTCATGATAGGGGACTTTAACACCCCACTTGCACCAATAGACAGATGATCCAAAATGAAAATACATAAACACAAGCTTCAAATCATACATTAAACAAGATGGACTTAATTGATATTTATAGGACATTCCATCAAAAAACAACAGAATACACTTTCTTCTCAAGCGCTCATGGAACATTCTCCAGGATACATCATATCTTGGGTCACAAACTGAGCCTTGGTAAATTTAAGAAAATTGAAATTGTGTCAAGTATCTTTTCTGACTATAATGCTATGAGACTGCATATCAATTACAGGAAAAATATCTGTAAAAACTACAGACACATGGAGGCTAAACAATACACTACTATATAACCAAAATATCACTGAAGAAATAAAAGAGGAAATAAAAAAATACCTAGAAACAAATGACAATGAAAACACGACAACCCAAAACCTATGGGATGCAGCAAAAGCAGTTCAAAGACGTAAGTTTATAGCAATACAATCCTACCTCAAGAAACAAACATCTCAAATAAACAACATAACCTTACACCTAAAGCAATTAGAAAACAAGAAAAAAAAACCCCAAAGTTAGCAGAAAGAAAGAAATCATAAAGATCAGATCACAAATAAATGAAAAATAAATGAAGAAAACAATAGCAAAGATGAATAAAACTAAAAGCTGGTTCTTTGAGAAGATAAACAAAATTGATAAACGTTTAGCCAGACTCATCAAAGAAAAAAAAAAGGGAGAAGACTCAAATCAATAGAATTAGAAATTAAAAAGGAGAACAACTGACACTGCAGAAATACAAAGGATCATGAGAGATTACTACAAGCAGCTATATGCCAATAAAATGGACAATCTGGAAGAAATGGACAAATTCTTGGAAAAGCACAACCTTCCAAGACTGAACCAGGAAGAAATACAAAATATAAACAGACCAATCACAAGCACTGAAATTGAGACTGTGATTAAAAATCTTCCAACAAACAAAAGCCCAGGACCAGATGGCTTCACAGGTGAATTCCATCAAATATTTAGAGAAGCGCTAACACCTACCTTTCTCAAACACTTCCAAAACATAGCAAAGGGAGGAGCATTCCCAAACTCATTCTACGAGGCCACCATCACCCTGATACCAAAACCAGACAAAGATGTCACAAAGAAAGAAAACTACAGGCCAATATCACTGATGAACATAGATGCAAAAATCCTCAACAAAATACTAACAAACAGAATTCAACAGCATATTAAAAGGATCATACACCATGATCAAGTGGGGTTTATCCCAGGAATGCAAGGATTCTTCAACATATGCAAATCAATCAATGTGATACACCACATAAACAAACTGAAGGATAAAAACCATATGACAATCTCAATAGATACAGAAAAAGCTTTTGATAAAATTCAACACCCATTTATGAAAAACAACCCTCAAGAAAGTAAGCATAGAGGGAACATACCTCAACATAATGAAGGCCATATACGACAAACCCACAGCCAACATCAATCTCAATGGTGAAAAATTGAAACCATTTCCACTAAGATCAGGAACAAGACAAGGTTGACCACTCTCACCACTATTATTCAACATAGTTTTGGAAGATTTAGCCACAGCAATCAGAGAAGAAAAAGAAATAAAAGGTATCCAAATTGGAAAAGAAGAAGTAAAACTGTCACTGTTTGCAGATGATACGATACCATACATAGAGAATCCTAAAGATCCTACCAGAAAACTACTAGAGCTAATCAATGAATTTGGTAAAGCAGCAGGATACAAAATTAATGCACAGAAATCTCTTGCATTCCTATACACTAATGACAGAAAATCTGAAAGAGAAATTAAGGAAACATCTCCATTTACCACTGCAACAAGAAGAATAAAATACCTAGGAACAAACCTACCTAAGACAAAAGACCTGTATGCAGAAAACTGTTAAGACACTGATGAAAGAAATTAAAGACCATACAAACAGATGGAGAGATACACCATGTTCTTGGAATGGAAGAACCAACATTGTGAAAATGACTCTACTACCCAAAGCAAACTACAGATTCAGTTCAATCGCTATCAAACTACCAATGGCATTTTTCACAGAACTAGAACAGAAAATTTCACAATGTGTATGGAAACACAAAAGACCCCGAATAGCCAAAGCAATCTTGAGAACGAAAAACGGAGCTGGAGGAATCAGACTCCTTGACTTCAGACTATACTACAAAGCTACGGTAATCAAGACAGTATGGTACTGGCACAAAAACAGAAATAAAGATCAATGGAACAGGATAGAAAGCCCAGAGATAAACCCACACACCTTTGGTCACCTTATTCTTGATAAGGAGGCAAAAATATACAATGGAGAAAAGACAGCCTCTTCAGTAAGTGGTGCTGGGAAAACTGGACAGCTACATGTAAAAGAATGAAATTAGAACACTCCCTAACACCATACACAAAAATAAACTCAAAATGGATTAAAGACCTAAATGTAAGGCCAGACACTATAAAACTCTTAGAGGAAAACATAGGCAGAACATTCTATAAGTCACAGCAAGATCCTTTTTGACCCATCTCCTAGAAAAATGGAAATAGAAACAAAAATAAACACATGGGACCTAGTGAAACTTAAAAGATTTTGCACAGCAAAGGAAACCATAAACAAGACCAAAAGACAACCCTCAGAATGGGAGAAAATATTTGCAAAGGAAGCAACTGACAAAGGATTAATCTCCAAAATTTACAAGCAGCTCACGCAGCTCAGTATCAAAAAAACAAACAACCCAAACCAAAAATGGGCAGAATACCTAAACAGGCATTTCTCCAAAGAAGATATACAGATTGCCAACAAACACATGAAAGAATGCTCAACATCACTAATCGTTAGAGAAATGCAAATCAAAACTACAATGAGGTATCACCTCATAGCAGTCAGAATGGCCATCATCAAAAAAATCTACAAACAATAAATGCTGGAGAGGGCGTGGAGAAAAGGGAACCCTCTTGCACTGCTGGTAGGAATGTAAATTGGTACAGCCACTATGGAGAACAGTATGGAGGTTCCCCAAAAAACTATAAATAGAGCTACCATACGACCCAGCAATCCCACTACTGGGCATATACCCTGAGTAAACCGTAATTCAATAAAAGGCATGTACCACAATGTTCACTGCATCGCTATTTACAATAGCCAGGACATGGAAACAACCTAAGTGTCCATCAACAGATGAATGGATAAAGAAATGTGGCACATATATACAATGGAATATTACCCGCCATAAAAAGAAACAAAATTGAGTTATTTGTAGTGAGGTGGATGGACCTAGAGGCTGTCATACAGATTGAAGGAAGTCAGAAAGAGAAAAATAAATATCATATGCTAACACATATATATACAATTTCTTTTAAAAAATGGTTTTTATGAACCTAGGGGGCAGGTCCGGAATAAAAACGCAGACATAAAGAATGGACTTCAGGACACGGGGAGCGGGAAGGTTAAGCTGGGACGAAGTGAGAGAGTAGCACTGACATATACACACTACCAAATGCAAAATAGATAGCTAGTGGGAAGCAGCCACATAGCACAGGGAGATCAGCTCGGTGCTTTCTGACCACCTAGAGGGGTGGGATAGGGAGGCTGGGAGGGAGACCCAAGAGGGAAGGGATATGGGGATATATGTATACATATAGCTGATTCACTTTGTTATACATCAGAAACAAAGACAACATTGTAAAGCAAATATACTCCAATAAAGATGTTTAAAAAATAATATAAATAAAATAAAGGCATGTCTTAGAAACTATTAAAGGAATTCGTTCTTTCCCTCCTTCTCCCTCACCATTCTACCTCTTCATTCTCTTTTGTCTCTTTCGCTGTCTTCCTCTTTCATCCTTCCTTTCCAACATCTTTTTCCTTTCTTTCTCACTTCTGCTTTTAAAACTTGACAAGATTATTTGGTGCCTGATAAAGATCTTCTACACCAAGCTCAAGCCCTCAGAGAATATT
Organism: Monodon monoceros; assembly: GCF_005190385.1. Lineage (NCBI taxonomy): Eukaryota > Metazoa > Chordata > Mammalia > Artiodactyla > Monodontidae > Monodon > Monodon monoceros. The sequence goes on from NW_021703782.1 coordinate 56,297,415, forward strand.
TTCAACACAGCCCTTTCTAGGCCCTGGAAATTAGAATCTATAAAAGAAGTGCTGACAAAAGCCGTAAGTAGGGCAGCCTGCACAGCCCCAGCCTCATTTAATCAGCTTTCCAAGAGCTGGGCCCAGAAAATAGGATAAACTTCCTCACAAAGCTTTTCACTCATCTTTAACCCACCTACTTCTCATCAACCTATTCATAATGAGCAGGAAAGGAACCTGTCACAAAGCTCCAGACCTGGGGGCAGCATCTTATTTCACAAAAGAAAGAGCCTTCCGCATTAATGCCTTTTGCTTTCTGTCATAGGTTTCTTGGAAAAGGCGTTCTTCTTTCTTTGGGGAGGGAAAGAAGCCAAATGGCTTGCAAGAGCTAAGAGTCAGTGAGTCCTTACTTTGTGCAGGGCTCAGCATTTTACATGCATTATCTCATTTAATGCTCATGACAACTGTAGGGGAGCATCCGATTATGACCCTCCTTTGCATTTAAGGAACTGAATATGTAGAGGGCTACACACAGTATGTGGTGGAGTCAGGGTTGAATCCAAGCAGTTGGACTCCCAGGCTCAGTTAATCACTACTCTGAAATTGTCTTCTAAGCACAGAATTCCAAAAGAGCCTCCATTCCAAGTCCTCACCAGGCCCTACCTTGTTTATTAATTCAGTCAGACCAAATCAAGCATATTCAGACATCAGAACATAGGGAAAACTCCAGCCTGTTCCTTACACAGAGCTCATCAGCATCCTGCCCCTCACAGACCCAGGTATGTAGTTGCAAGGACAAGCTATGCTTTGTCTTATCTCCTTTTATCTCACCCAGGGCTGCAATACAACACTGATTCCTGCTTAAGAGCAGAGCTTAGTATATACATTTAGAAGTGATCAACAGAGAGATGACATTGGAAACCAAGTGAACAGAGGCAGTTGCCCAAAAGCAGAGGCAGGAAGAGGAACCTTGAGGAGATAATTTAGGAAAAAGGAATAAGATTGAGACTATGAAAAAAAAAAGACTAAGAAGTAGCAGTAGTAGAGGGGAGAAATTAAATTAGCTTTTGATGAGAGTTTTGTGGGACAGAGAATACGGGCATCAACTGTCCAGGCAGTTGGTCCCAAATAAACTGCCTTTTCATAGCCCCATGAGCATATTTATGTATGTGTATGGGTTTGTGTATCTGTGTGTGTTCAAATCCCTCACCCATCCACCTCCTATTTCTCATCTTCCTTTACACTCTTGTGATGCACCAGTTGAATATGCAGATCAAAGAAGAAAACTGGCCAAACTCTCATGTTCCTTGACACCACTTCTTTGTTTCAATTCCTTTTTTCAAGAGTCACAGCCCAGAGAATTCCAGGCATAAGATACATGACATAACAACAGCATCACACAAATGACACCTCATTACGCCCACCAATCATCCCAGCGCGTGACAACCACCTCTCCTTCCTGACTACCCCGCTCTCTAACTCCACCGGAGACACTTGTAGTTTAAAGAGTTGCGGGGCAGGGCTTGGGTTTTGTTTTTTGTTTCTTGTTTTCAGAGAAGAAGGACAAAATAAAGCTCTAGCAGAGTAGGGGGAAAAGCCCCAAAGAAGGTGATTAATATCACTGCTGCTACTTTTCCACAGGCACTTGTCGGCTCAGCAGTGAGCTGACTCAGACAGTGCCAAAAGTTATCTTGAAATTCTCCAGCATCTCACTCCAGCAATAAAACACAGATTTATGTGGTGCAGCCCATAAAAGACAATGGAATAAAATCATTCTAGATGACTAAATCGCAATGTTTCTGGTCAGGGAACTTAATAACTGAACTCTTTATCCCTCCAGGGACTGTTCAGCCATTTGTTTTCATTTCTCTGACATTTTGTCACAGTCGCATAATCAGACATGCTGCCCTCCTTCATGGTCTGGGCCTCAGAGATCAGTGTGCTTCACAATGGGGTGAGGAGGCCCTTCTCTAAGTCCTGCTCTGTCACCCCTCACTCTGAGACCTGAAGGTGCCCCACAAACCACACCATGACCATCTTGCACCCTACCTTGCGATCTCTTCCAGGCTCCCCACAGCCCACTTCCGCACTCTTCCTAATTTCTCTGCCCCATCTGGTCCCTTATCTACGTTCCTAGTCTTCCATTAGCACGTTAGGAGCCCTGCGTAAGCTACTTCTACAGGAGAACACCTCAAAAACCTAAATTAGTGAAGTAAGTCAGAAAAACAAATACTGTATGCTAACGCATATATATGGAATCTAAAAAAATAAATGGTACTGATGAACCTAGTGGCAGGGCAGGAGTAAAGACGTAGACATAGAGAATGGACTTGAGGACACGGGAGAAGCTGGGGTGAAGTGGAAGTAGCATCGACATATATACACTACCGAAAGTAAAATAGATAGCTAGTGGGAAGCAGCAACATAGCACAGGGAGACCAGCTCAGGGCTTTGTGACCACCTAGAGGGGTGAGATAGGGAGGGTGGGAGGGAGGCTCAAGAGGGAGGGGATATGGGGATGTATGTATGCATATGGCTGATTCACTTTGTTGTCGACAGAGGCTAACACAGTATTGTGAAGCAGTTATACTCCAATAAAGATATATTAAAAAAAAGAAAGCCTATGTTTCAAATAGGTTTCATCAATGATTGTGACCTGGAGTAGCTTTGGGTTTATTTGGAGGCTTTTTTGGTCCTCTGCTACAAGGTGGACTAACTTCTTTTTCTCTCCTTTTGCTCTATACTTTCATCTTTTCCTTCCCATGTCTTTCTCCTCTCCCTTCTTCCTCTCCTTTCTTGCTCCTGACAATTATCTGGACCTCTCTGACACCCTTGAACAGGCATTGCTTACTTGCCTGGTAATGCTCAAGGATAAAAAGGACACTCATCATTCTGTACACAGTGTCAGTTCGAAGCTGTGTTAAGTCACCAAGGAATAGTTGAGGAACAGTTTAAAGCAGTTTACATCTATAGCATGAGCATACATGGAAATGAAATGGCAACAAACACAGCTGCAGCCAGGGACACATTTGAGAGTGTAATATGGACATATCTGAAGGAAAATGGTGAAAAATTTTGGAAGCATTTCTCTGCATGAAGATTACCCTTCTTGTTCTCAAAGCAAAAAATAGATTGTAAAACCCCATTAAAATAACAGTGAGGGAAAAAAGCAGTTCTTCTTAAGCATCAGGCAACAGCTGAGGGCAATGAGCCTGAGTTTCAGCCCTGGCTAGGAACACAATTATAAACATGATCAGGACAAACTACACCTGAAGACTCCCAGCTGCTGAAGACACCTCCACAAAGCTTAAACATAATCGAAATACATCCGGGAAGACTGACATTTCTCCAGAGGTCCTTTATCAGTCCTGGCACCAAAATGAGACTTCCAAACTACCGTGGATCCTTGTCAGAGGTAGACTGGTATGAGATCAGGAATGACCATGAATGTACTGAGAAAGAAAATTTAGAACAAAGCAAGGAAAGAGTTATCCCCTTAGTAACACTGGTTAACCATTTCCTTGAGTGGAGAAATTTTGTGTTAAACAAAATCACAGATATTCAATGTGTGCGTGTGTACGTATATATATATATATATATATGTACACAACACACATTAAATATGTATACTATATATAGTAGCTTAGAGTATTTTTTAATGTATACATATATGAATAGGCTTACATAACTTTTCCAGGTATTGCTAAGAAGTACCTGAATTGGTTGAGCCAAACTGACACTTCCTGTCAAGATTTTGGCACACAAAGTTGGTAATACCCTCTGTAGTATAATAAAGAATATATTTGGTCTTTGTCCCTGGTAACTGGCACAGAGTTCCTAAAACCCTTGAGATTTCCTGAGTGATAAGAGTGTTTTTTGTTATTCATAAGGGGCCTCCTTGACTATACCTGAGTTTATGCTAATGAGGTGACACATGGAGGAGGGGCCTAGATAGCCTCAGGATGGCGCCTGGTCACTAGAGGAAACCACCACCTGATTACATGGTTGGAACTTGCAAACCTACTCCACCAAGGAAGTCCTCCGGAGGAGACAGGGCCTACAGATGGAGTTCAGTCATGGGGCCAATAATTTAATCAATCATACCTATTGTCTTAGCCTGTTCAGGCTGCCATAACAACATACACAGACCAGGTGGCATAAAGAACAGTAGTTTATTTCTTATAGTTCCAGAGGCTAGAAAAACCCAAGATCAAGGTGCCAGATGATTCAGTTACTGCTGAGGCCTCTCTTCCTGGCTTGCAGATGACCGCCTTCTCTCTCTGTCCTCACATGCATACACACAGAGAAAGAGAGAGAAATCTCTCTGTCCTCTTCTTATAAGGCCACTAATCCCATCATGAGGGCCCCACCCCCATGATCTAATCTAACCCTAATTATCTTCCTTCTCCAAATATCATCACATTAGGTCTTAGGGCTTCCACATCTGGATTTGGAGGGACACAAACATTCAGTCCATAACACCTACATAATGAAACTTCATATAAAAGCTCTGGAACAAGGTTCAGGAAGTTTTCAGGTTGGTGAACACAACAACGTGGCAGGAGCATGGTGCACCTAGAGAGAGTATGGAGTGCTGTGCCCTGGACTCCCTAGACCCTGCCACCCTATTTATCTCTTCACCTGGCCGTTCATTTGAATCCTCTATAATAAATAAGTATTCATATTTCTGTGCTTTCCTGAGTTCTATGAGTTATTTTAGTGAATTCTTGAACCTGAGGGGTGATCTTGGGAACCCCTAAATTTGTAGTTCTCCAGGCAGAGTGCAGGTGGACCCCTGAAGTTGCAGCTGGCATCCAAGGTGAGAGCAGTCTGGTGAGACTGAGCCCTTACCTGTGAGATCTAATGCTAACTCCAGGTAGTTAGTGTCAGAATTGAACAGTAGGACACCCAGTTGGTGTTGGAAAAAACATACCCTCCAGTAACCCCATCCCAACCCCTAACAAACAGAATAATGTTTTTGCTTTCTAATTGCCCAATGAGGTAGGCAAAATCCTAAGGTGGTCCCAAGATTCCCCCCACTCATGTGCATGCCTTGTATAATCCCCTCCCCTTAGTATGAACAGGACCTGTGAATATGACAGGACGTTTCTTCTGTGATTAGGTCATGTTATATGGCAAGAGTGAAAGGATTTTTATAAATGTAATTAAGGTCCCTCATCAGTTGACTTTGAGTTCATCAAAAAGGAGATTACCCTGGATAGGCCTGATGTATAAGATAAGCTCTTTAAAAGAGGGTCTATATATAAGTCATAGAGGAAGTCAGAGATTCTCTTGCTGGCTTGAAGCCATAAGATGCCACATTGTGAGAAGGCCTATGAGAGGACTACATGGCAAGGAACTGAGGGGCCTCTGGGAGCAGAGAGCAGACCCCAGGTGATAGTCAGCAACAGAATGGGGACTTCAGTCCTACAACCACTAGGAACTGAACTTTGTCAACAACGTGAGGGAGCTTGAAAGAGGGCTCTGAGCTCTAGAAAGCAACACAACTCAACTAATACTTTGACTTCAGCCTTGCCAGATCCTAAGCAGAGGACCCAGTTAAGATTTGCCCAAACTCCTGGCTCACGGAAACTGTTGAGACAATATGTTATTTTAACCTGCTAAATTTGTGATAATTTGTTATGCAGTAATAGAAAATAACAACAATCACATATCATACACACTGATCAACACTCTCCTACTTCATGTTTATGATGCTGCCCAGGTCTTTTTATGGTGGCCTCTTCAAGAGGGAGCATAACCAAAGTTTTTGACAGGAGCTCAGTAAAATGATTTGCACATAATATATGACTGATAACTTTGTTGCTGAATTGATATTACACTGTCATGCTTTACAGGAAGGTATTAGCAAAATACTACATGGTTTACCTCAGGCCTGCAACACATTCTACTTTTAAAATAAGCATTCTTTGTTATATGATGACTTACTATAAACCATTCCATTGAAATAACATTTCCAAAGCAGGAAATAAATTCCAAATATGTATACCCTCTGAAGACCCATGGTTTGGAATTTTCTAATTTTCTGAGTTCTTTGGACTCTACCACTAGGTAACAAAATAGGAACTATGACTCAGCTAAAAATGTTCACCCAAATGCAATTCTAACTCTCTGTTCAAGAGTAAAATCAACCACTTTTGCATAGAGTTCTGATTTAATAGGTATTTCAAAACTTGTGGTTACCAGTGGGAAGAGGGAAGTGGGGGGGGCAAGGTAGGTGTAGGGAATTAAGAGGTACAAACTACTATGTATAAAATAATCTACAAAGGTATATTGTACAAGACAGGGAGTATAGCCAATATAAATGGAGTACAATTTTTTTAAATTGTGCATCACTATGTTATACACCTGAAACTTGTATAATATTGTAAATCAACTATACCTCAATAAATTAAAAAAAAAAGTCAACAGACCCAAGCACAAATGGGGAGATCAGAACTATACCAGAAGACTGAGTTCAATTATGGATTATTTTGCCCATTACTATCTCTGAGTTCTCTTCCAAGCACTCCCTCCTCCACTAACTGGCCTGAGATCAGAGCATGGAGAACAATGTGTTCTGGTTATTTCTGTGTCCCTCTTCTCTCATGTACTTTCTGCACAACCTTACTGTGTTTCCATCATTTTCTTCAGGTAAAACATTTACATAATGGAGAAGGTTCACACCTCTCACAAGTCTGCTAAAGTCAATTGAGGTGATGAACACGAAATCATTTTCAAATGAGAAAAGACTTCCATGAATTCAACAAATGCTTATTTCTTAGAGAACAATCATTTTATAGAATAGAAGCTCAGCATTAAAGAAGTCTGATAGAATTCTGAAAGATACCCACTTGGATATTTGAATTTCTTTTCTGATACCCTACATTTAGTCATTCATCGAAAATGTGTAAAACACCAACTACAATCTATGCACTAAGGAAGGTCCTTTCAAGTGGTCTGTAGTTGATATCCTCCAGTGACAAGGAATTCACTATGTCCTAGGGGACCACATTCCATTTGGTGCAGCTCTAATTGTTGGAAACATCTCTCTTGTAGTAAGACCCAAGTATCCTTATCAGAAGCTAGGTTTGGGGGTGAAAAGTAAAGTGTCAACTGGTGCTTACCACGAGCTGGGAGATACAATTTACACATCTGAAGCAACAGTGAACAATGCAGGGCAGTGTGTCCATGGTGTGCGGACCGACTAAATGCACTCAGAAAGGCTGAAAGAAACAATGAAGTCTTCTCAGGAGAGGCAGAACTTAAAAGAAGCCTAGATGTCAGCCAGAACCTGAGGAGTGGAAGGTAATTTTAGATGAGATGAAAAAAATCAATAAAGGCATGGAATGCACTCATGGGAAAAGACTATGTGTTTGACAATAGTGGAGGGTCCCCAAGCTTGACAAAGGAGTTTGAAATTGATATGGTGGGAACCAGGAAGCCTCGGAAGGTCACTGAAACATTATTAGTTTCATTCTCACAAGAGCACATTTTATCTGAACAGAAAATGGGTGTTCTTCGTCCAAAAGAGGACAATAGAGACCCAGAATAGTGTAGGTCCAAAGAGGACTTTAGGCAAAAGGCCAGTTCCAGAGAAGAAAGAATTGAAACAAGACCAAAGCCTGTGGTTGTTGAGTCAACTGTTACTTGTTTTACAAATTTGTCTGAGGAAACTGCCAGAAGCAAGTGGCCTTCTGCTCATCTCCTCCTCTGTGCAATGTGGCTTTCTGAGATTTGTGTACAATTATTTGTTCCCTGCATTTTGCCAAGGAGAGTGGAGTATTTTTATCAGTCCTATAATTCAGGAAGCAGAATTCCTCTGGTACAGACACCACAAATAAATGAAATCTCTGAATTAATATTTAGAGTTTTTCTATACTTTACTTTCTGAATATGTCTTATAGTGAAGTTTCTTTGAGTAGGATCTGGGGCCATTCTCATGCTCCACCAATACCCACTCAGATGGGTCCCTGTAAGTTATATCTGGGTGAAATCACTGAGGCTAGTTCTCTTGCACCCCACAATACTGGATGAACAACATTCCAGAGAATACTATGGTGGCCAGTCTTAAAGGCTGCTAAACCAGCAAAGCCGCCCCAGTCTGGGCCAGCACTTGATCAGATTTATTTCATCTTAGTGATATGGGTGTTATGACAAGAGACTGATCACTATTCTTTTATTCCCTAGGGTATACAGGGCCAGACCACATGACAGTCCCTGCTTGGCTCTGTCCTCTGCCTGAAGTTTGTGCTCTTCCTTTAGCCACATGGGCCTGGACTCTAGACTGTGAGCAGCTCCTCTGACGTTGGGCATAGCTGAAAGGATGGAGGCACCCAGCACCTGCAGCAAAGCCTCCTCCAGCACTGCAGAGGAAGGCGTGTGTCCCCCCTCTGACTGTCTCCTCAGAGCAAAGATTGAGGGCCAGTAGGTCACCTCATCCTAAATTCTTCCCTGCATAAGTCAGGTTTAAGGGTGATGTCCTATCACAATTTAATTTTAGCTCATTTGAGGCATAAAGGAGTTTGTTCTTAAGAGAAGCAGAAAAGCAAGCAGGCAAGCAGAATTTTGGAACAGCAAATGATGTTTAACAAAGATTTTTTAGACATTACACATTCTCTTTCTTTTGAAAAAATGCATGGTTTTCTTTCTGGGAGGGAATCCTTGCTGGATGTTGCTTTAGAGCAGCAGTCAGTAGATAAATCTGACAATGCTGTAGGTTTCCATGAGAAACAAAAGACATTATGGTGGTGATGCATAGAATCTCAGCATGTTTCCAAAGGTATCCCTTAAACTTGTTACAATTGCCGAATCTGTATTTCCTAGATAAGTCACTTTCTCCCTTTTTCACAATTTAAATAATGATTTTGTGCGTGTTTTCTATGACGGAGAACACTGTGCGTGAAACAAAGAAATTGAACATGCAATCCCCATCCTCAAACGCTCAAGGGGCATATACATAGGTGTGAAGATTAAGGCAGGTATAAATGAGTAGATGGTGGGAAAGATGAATTAGGAAGGCTGGTGCCTACACCTCCTTCCCAAAGAGTCTGTGATTCTCGGCAAGAGAAGAGGGTAGCTCTGGGGGAGAGCAATGGAGCTGGAGGAACAGCAGAAAGTACAGAATAATACTCATAACTTGCTTTGACCCAGCCACTGTCAACAGGTGATCTCATAACCACCCAATGCAGCAGCAACTCTTCCTCTGTCCATTTCACATACCAGGACACTGAGGCTTGGAGAGGAATAGAACTTGTCCAGTACCATGCATGTATGAAGTGGAAAACTAAAATTCAAACCAAGGAATCCAACCCTGGATCTCACCCCACAGATCTCAAGATACCACAAATTAGGCATGTCACAAGTATTTCCTAGTGCAGCACTGCCCAAAAGAAATACAATGTGAGCCACATAGTAATTTTAAGTGCTCTAATGGCCATATTTAAAAGTTTTTTAAAGGACAGATGAAATTAATATGTTTTATCTAACCCAGTATATCCAAAATACTTTCATTTCTACATGTAATCAACATTTTAAAAACACTATTGATGGGCTTCCCTGGTGGCGCAGTGGTTGAGAGTCCACCTGCCGATGCAGGGGACGCAGGTACATGCCCCGGTCCGGGAAGATCCCACATGCCGTGGAGCAGCTGGGCCCGTGGGCCATGGCCACTGAGCCTGCGCGTCCGGAGCCTGTGCTCCGCAACGGGAGAGGCCACAGCAGTGAGAGGCCTGCGTACCGCAAAAACACAAAAAAACAAAACAAAACAAACAAAAAACAACCCCACTATTGATAAGATATTTTATATTCTATACTTAGTTTTCCCAATCTAACGTTTATTTAATACTCGCATCTCAGTTTGGACTAGCCACATGCCAAGTGCTCAGCAGCCACACATGGCCAGTGAACAGTGCAACCGTGCTGTGTATCATGAGAGAAGTTAGCATGGAAACTGACTTGTGAGAGAGATAATACACAGATTGGATCCAACGAGAATGGGAAATACCACATAGATTTAGAGTATATTTTTTCATACTTGTTTTCATCCTTGTAGCAATAAATGACATTCTACCTACAGAGCATAACTATAGACAATACACAGACACCAAGTACTGTGAAGAATCAGAGCCTTCAGGGTTCTAGTTACTCCTTTTAACATGATGTCCCTTGGCAACATCCGGCCACCTTGGGATGAGGGAAATGCCTAAGACAACAGTTAATTAGCAGATCATCTAAGTGCTTCCTGCCCTTCTTTGCAATTTGCCAGATTAAAAATGTCAATTAAATTAAATGTCTCCCTTTCCACTCAGACTCGTTCAACTTCCATGCCCAGGCTGAAAGCTTCCTTTCTTGTCAACAATTGTCTCCAACCCTTGGCTAAGATTTTGAACTACTTAAAGATGAGAAAGAATGAAAGACTTTCTGATTAATTTCCATTTTTGTGTCATTATAACTAGCTTTATCCTTTAAAGCAAGAAATAAATCGCACAGCCTATGACCTGGCAAGTTCAGTCACAAACACCCAGGAAACTTGGAACTTAGAACTACACTTAAACATCATCTATCTCAGCCTGGGTGATGCTTTTAAGAGAGTTTAATCTTCACTTAAGTCATTCTATTTAAATACTGCTGTCAAGGAAACACAATCTTAAACCAGAAAAGGGATGGATTGGGGTTTTCTATTCTCTGTTCTCACCCAGAATATAGCTATTCTGCATCCCATCAAACTCACCCCCAGATCCTTTACTCACACTAAAATGTAAATAATTATACCTCAGTGGTCTGTTTTCAGATTTGATCAAGTAGCAGAGCCCCTGAAAATCATGTTCTTCTTGGAATATCATTTAAAAATTAACATATAAAAACTAAAATTTTAAAAGTGTACAATTCTATATTAAATCAGATACCATCTTAGATTCTAGTATATACAACACATAGAATATGCCAAGAGCATGAAAAGAGCTGAATGGAGAAAATTTTACAACTGATAATACGCCATCCTTGGATTGAACATTGCTAGAGTCACTGAAAATGACTATATCCAAAGCAGCAAGAACCCTCTGAGAATGAGTTTTTTCTTGGAACTTTAACTTGAAACCTAATAGGTTACAGAGTCAGCCACTTTTCACGGGCTTTACGTTTTAACAGGATCCAAGACTTTGTGTTTGAGAATCACCGACATAGAGAACAAACAGACTCAGAGACATAGAGAAAAGACTGTGGTTGCCAAGGGGGGAGGGGGCTGGGGGAAGGATAGAGTGAGAGCTTGGGGTCAGCAGATGTAAGCTTTTATATGTAGAATGGATAAACAACAAGGTCCTACTGCATAGCACAGAAAACTATATTCAATATCCTATGATAAACCATAATGGAAAAGAATATTTTAAAGATGTATATATGTATATAACTGAATCACTTTGCTGTACAGCAGAAATTAACACAACACTGTAAATCCACTATACTTCAATTAAAAAAATTTTAAACTAAAAAAAAAAAAAGACATTATGTTTGGCACTAGAGAAGTGACGTCAAGTCTTAGCCACTAGTAGAAGAGGACAGTTTTTTGACTTGTGGTCCGTGGTTAACTCCCAGAATCAAAGCACAAGCAATGAGAAGCATACTAATTAAGAGCCAGTGTCACAGTTCCTTAGAACAAATCCTCTACAGTTTACATGCAGTTTGTTCCACTGAATCCTGTCACCAGTCCAGAATATGGTGGGAATGAGAGCAGAAGCAGAGAACAAGAAAAGTAAGATCAATACACCAGTGTGGCTGAAACCTGAAAAACAGTCTGACATATTTAAAGAGGCCCTGGGATGCAGTCCTTACTCACAAGGCAGCCTCTACAATGCCATTGCTTGTCTTTGCCAGAAGCCTTTTCATCATGTTCCCTGCCTACAGCCAAAGTAGCAGAAGGCAGAATTGCAAAGATTCAAAAGTGGTTGACCAATTTCATTCTTTTACATGTAGCTGCCCAGTTTTCCCAGCACCCCCTAACACCATACACAAAAATAAACTCAAAACGGATTAAAGACCTAAATATAAGGCCAGACACTATCAAACTCTTAGAGGAAAACACAGGCAGAACACTCTATGACATCAATCACAGCAAGATCCTTTTTGACCCACCTCCTAAAGAAATTGGAAATAAACACAAACAAATGGGACCTCATGAAACTTAAAAGCTTTTGCATAGCAAAGGAAACCACAAACAAGACCAAAATACAACCCTGAGAATGGGAGAAAATATTTGCAAATGAAGTAACTGACAAAGGATTAATCTTCAAAATTTACAAGCAGCTCATGCAGCTCAGTATCAAAAAAAACAAACAATCCAATCCAAAAATGGGCAGAAGACCTAAATAGACATTTCTCCAAAGAAGATATACAGATTGCCAACAAACACATGAAACAATGCTCAACATCATTAATCATTAGAGAAATGCAAATCAAAACTACAATGAGATATCAACACCGGTCAGAATGGCCACCATCAAAAAATCTACAAACAATAAATGTTGGAGAGGGTGTGAAGAAAAGGGAACCCTCTTGCACTGATGGTGGGAATGTACATTGATACAGCCACTATGGAGAACAGTATGGAGGTTCCTTAAAAAGCTAAAAACAGAACTACCATACGACCCAGCAATCCCACTACTGCGCATATACCCTGAGAAAACCATAATTCAAAAAGAGGCATGTACCACAGTGTTCATTGCAGCTGTATTTACAATAGCCAGGACATGGAAACAACCTTAGTGTCCATCGACAGACGAATGGATAAAGAAGATGTGGCACATATATACAATGGAATATTACTCAGCCATAAAAAAAAATGAAATTGTGTTATTTGTAGTGAGGTGGATGGACCTAGAGTCTGTCATTCAGAGTGAAGTAAGTCAGAAAGAGAAAAACAAATACCGTATGCTAACACATATATATGGAATCTAAAAAACAAAAAAAAAAAAATGGTCATGAAGAACCTAAGGGCAAGATGGGAATAAAGACACAGACCTACTAGAGAATGGACTTGAGGATACAGGGAGGGGGAAGGGTAAGATGGGACAAAGTGAGAGAGTGGCATGGACATATATACACCGCCAAATGTAAAACAGATAGCTAATGGGAAGCAGCCACATACCACGGGGAGATCAGCTCTGTGCTTTGTGACCACCTAGAGGGGTGGGAGGGAGGGAGACGCAAGAGGGAAGAGATTATGGGGATATATGTATAACTGATTCACTTTGTTATAAAGTAGAAACTAACACACCATTGTAAAGCAGAATAAAGATGTTAAAAAAAAAAATGGTTGACCATAGCTGATTCTTTTCAACATTTTACCACAGAAAAGGTCAAACGTATGCCCAATAGAATACTAGAATGAGCATGTACTCATCACCCAACCTCAGCAATTATCAATATATGGCCAAGCTTCTCAATCTATACCCTCACTCACTTCCCCCATGCACACACAGTATTATTTTGAAACAAATCCCACATATTATTTCAAATGTGAATATTTCATTATGTAGCTATTTAAAAACAGGGCTTTTAAAAATATAACTATAATGCCATTATCACATTTTAAAAAGTTAAAAATACCTTCATATCAAACATTCAGTTAGTGTTCTCCTATTGTCTCATATATTTTTTTTAGTAGGCGGGTTGTTTAAATCAGAATCTAAAAAAGTTCATATACTATATTCTGTTCTTATGTCCCAATATTTCCTGTAAACCAGAAGGCTTGATTATATTTCGATTCAATTTTTTTGGCAAGAAGACTTCATAGGTGGCGCTGTGTACTTCCTATTGCATCACATCAGAAGGTACATAAGCCTGATGTTAACATTGATCAAGGAGTTCAGGTGTTGCCAGCCTCATTCATCCATTACAAAGTTCCCTATCAGCTTTTCAACTAATGGTCTTAGCAGGCATTGATGTTAATTGCTTAGATCAATTATCTCATTAAGGACTGGACTACTAATATTTGAAATCTATCATTCTCCATTCATTAACTGGAATTTTTCTAAAAAGAAAAACTTTCATCAAATAGTTGGTTGCTCTGAGGTATAGGTTATGCAGGAAAACCAAGTTAAAGTGCCCTTATTTACCTATTTTCAGAATAATGGACTGGTTCCCTAGCTTTCCTCAAAGGTGACTGATTATTTTTGTTTATTATAAATTATACATAATATATCTTATGTATTTCAATCCATTCACGATTATATTCTTTTTGATTCTCAAAGTGTTCCATCTTTGGCCAGTAGAAGTCCTTCAAAGACTTTGGGGATTGTGTTAAAAAGATTCAGGAGCCAATCTGTTGGTTTCCTTATTTTCTGATATAAAATGTTCCAGGCTCACCTTATACATTTATTATCCCAAACATGGATTTCTCCACACATCCTGAGGGGTTTTGTTGTGATTGCTGTTGTTTTCTTCTAGAAAAGGCTATGTTTTACCTCTCCCTACCTCCCATTTCTCCTTATTCCACCAGGGTACCCTGGCTAAGGAACAAAGAAGTTCTACAAAGAAGACATCAAGTACCAATCAGCAGCCCTTTGGTGAAGACAGGTGAGTAGGCCTGGCACTAAAGTTTATGTCCAGCAGAACTCAATTCCATAAGAATCCAAGCTCTAAGCCTGGGAGGCAGCTTTTGCAGCTATCTTGCTACCACCCTAGGGATGATCCCAACCCAGAAGATAGCAAAGGAGAACTAAAGGCATTTACATCCTTAATGATACAGTTGAACTAATGAATCAACCAACCGGAAGTCACCCTATCTCTGTACCACCTAATGTGGGAGATAATAAACTTCCTTGTTTAGTTCCATTTGAGACAATGTTTTCAGTTAATTAAGACCAAGTCCGGAAAGTATATACATCCTTTAGCTAGCGTGGGGGTCTCTTCCATCAGTTTCCAAGTGAGTCTAACTTCTGTTTGTGTCTCTGCTGCCACCTAACTCAGACTCACCCCCAGCTCTGGCCCAAGTGTCTAAATCTTTTCACTTCTGGTCAATGCCTAGAAAGCCTGGTCCATGTCCTCTCTCTTTACTCCTCCAAAGCAGTATGCTGAGTGAGTAGCAAACTTATGTTGCAGGTTTGAGTTCAAGAGAGAACAGTTATAACATGTGCAGAAACAACTCCAGCTATCCTGGTTCCAAGAAATTTGTTGGCCGTTCCCTCCAAGGGGAATTTGTCAATGACTGCTTTCCTTCAAGTAACCTAACCTCCCACCATATTACTGAGCTCCTCTCTCTCTTCCATTCCTACCTTCTTCTCTTCCAGGTCCTTCTACCACCTCAAGGTGTCAAAGGATAACTCCAAACTTCCTATTACTTTACTCTGCAGAGCAGTTTCCTCATCTATGTTCTAACTTCAATTCCAGGCATGCCCAGAGACCTTGCTTCCAACAACAAAACTTAGGCTCCTTAAGGCATTTTCCTAAACAAAAAGAATAATTGTCTCTGAAAGAGGAACAAATTCTACCTTCCTGTTGGGTCAATCTGCTCAAATTCAGTGAGCTTTTCAAATATCATTGATTTTCTTATTATTAACATTTAAAATAGGAATAATGTTAGCATTGCTAGAAAGCTTTATCAGTGGGTGAGGTTAGTAAAGTTATTTAACCTCTCTGCCTCATTTTTCTCATGTGTGAAATGAAGATAAATAATGACACCTTCCTCACAGCTCATACGGTTGTTGTGGCAATTAAATGAATTAAAATATGCAAAGGGCTTTGAACAGTGTCTGGTGCAAAGTACTCAATCACTGGTAGCACCTGACACTGCTGCTTCTGTTGTTAATTTATCAGACATCTTTGATCTAAACAGGGTGTTGGGACATGGTGCCACGGGAAAGATAAGAGCCCTACAATACAGGGTTATCATGAGAATGGAATGATCTGCCGAACCTAAAACAGCACCTGGGATATAGTGACTGGTAAAGGCAGCCTCTCAATGCCGAGAAGACCGGTACTAGTGTATGTGAAGTACCCACACATGGTAGATCAATAATGTGAGCGCCTAGCATTTCACGCCTCAGGAAGGTTATGAATGACATTAAGATGGAGGGTTGGGAGAGCTGGTGTTTTAAAAAATCCTGGCAAGGGCTTCCCTGGTGGCACAGTGGTTGAGCGTCCGCCTGTCGATGCAGGGGACACGGGCTCGTGCCCCAGTCCGGGAGGATCCCACATGCCGCGGAGCGGCTGGGCCCGTGAGCCATGGCCGCTGAGCCTGTGCGTCCAGAGGCTGTGCTCCGCAACGGGAGAGGCCACAACAGTGAGAGGCCCACGCACCGCAAAAAAAAAAAAAAATCCTGGCAAGAGGCCCCATTTTGATTACCATGGAAGATATGATTTGTTCCTGTTGTAACCCTTATTATTAGTATTGCTAGTAGAAGGTAGCAATGGGGAATTCCCTGGCGGTCCAGTGGTTATGACTGGGCACTTTCACTGCTGAGGGAAAGCGTTCAATCCCTGGTGGGGGGAAATAAGATCCCACAAGCCCCAAGGCGCAGCCAAAACAAAAAACAAAAAAAGGTAGCAGTAACCCGGAGTGATGGCTGAGCAGTTGCTTATTCCAAGTCCTGTGCTCCTCTTCTGCGGGGAAGGAGAGGTGGACACAACTCAGCCTCTGCCCACAGACAAGCAGGGAGGAAAAGCTCTGGGTCTCACTGCCCACTCCCAACCCCCATGTCCTCCACTTCGCTTGCCAGTGGGGCTCAGGCCAGCCTCTGGGAGCGTGTGCTGGGGATCAGCTTTCATTCCATGACTGCCAGGCCACCACGGTGAGAGGGTCAGCAGCGAGTTTACAGCACCAGGGCCCTGGGACTGGACCACTTTCCACTGCTACAGGGGTGACGAGAAAACAGACAACCAGCCTCTCCCTCAGCTCTTTCCCTGTTTTGCTTAGACCCGAATGAGCCAGCAAGCCCCAGAAGCAACCGCAGGAGTTTAGAATCCACATGGAAGAAGACCAGAAAACATAACTGAGCCCTAGAGCCCAGACACCAAACATTACCGAAGATGTGGGTCCAGGTGACCGAAGGTGTTAGAATCCCTCAGAAGCAGGGACTGGGCCGCAGGGGTGCGGAATCAGAGAAAGACATTCCAGGCCCTTCCCAAGGACGCGCTGAAACTGTATGGCAACTCCTTGGAGACTGGCCAATTCTAGCCTGCTAAGAGCAAGCACGTAGCAGCATCACGCGCGCACTGGCGTGGGCCCTGAGCAGCAATTGGGATCAGCTGGGGGCTAATCACAGGCCACCCGTCTCACCGGGTGAGGCAGAGCGCAGCCAGGCCTGCGGTGCATGTGGCGGGCTATCTGAGGAGCAGCTGGGCGATGCGATCCTACCTCTACATAGCAGAAACTAAAACATCGGGAACTTGGGGCAACTAAAACACTGAGAATTGGAGAAAACCTCTGGAGCTGCCTGCTCAGAAACCCAGAGGCCCATTTCTTAGAAACAGAAACCCTATGGAGTTAGTTTGCTTCAGGAATTTCTCAGTCATTTTGCTAAAAATAGACCCAGGCAGGAGAGAGGAAAGCCTGATGCAAGGATCTCTGGCTACTCAAAGGACTGACGGTCAGGTGATAATAGAAGCCTCTTAAGGAAGAAGCTAATTAAATGCGCCTGCACTAAAATGATTACATGGCTATCATCTGCCCACTCGGGGAAAGTGAGAACCACAAAGTTGGGAACATGGCAAGCAGCAGGCTTCATTGTCTTCTGTAAGAAATGGCTTTTGTTTGGCTCAGTGCTCCATCAAAAACACTAAGTGTTAATGTACTCTGTATAATCTACCTGGCTAGCTAACTAGTTTAATCCATCACACACCATGTGAAAGGATAAAAGCAGGTTGGTAGTGACAAGTTAATAGTAGAGGCAGGAAATAAAATGGAGAAACATACTTTGATTGATTGTATGGAACTGTTAGGTGCTGCTATAGACGGACTCTGGTTTTATATAGTGGCCAAAGCAAAATAGATCTAGTAATTTAAAACTTTAAATATGGGTCCTCAATTAAAATTTTTAAAGGCCAGTGGATATATTGCATTCCGACTGAACAATAAAAATTCAATTACAACCAACTCTCAAATATCTACAAGTAGATCCACCATAACAAATCTTAATTTCATTTTCTCATTGACCTGATTGTCTGCTCTCCCAGCCCAACCCTCCTTGTTACCAAAATCTCTACTTTGCCTCTTTCTTATACCTGAATGAAAGGGATGCCTTTGGAGTAGGAGCATTTAAAATTAAACATCTCCTTTACCTGCTGAGACTGTGGGAGGGGGAGAGGCACCAATCTTAGAAGATCTAGAGGTATCTACTCAGGCTGCTATCTCGCTACAGACTGAAAATAATGTCATCCATCCCCAGACTGTGAGGGAAAATTAGGAAGTCTCAGAGAGGCAAGATGGAAAACAAACGAGGCTCTCCAGAACTTCTTGTTAACCGTTATAATGGAGTCTTTTAGGTTCAACTAAACCCAATAACTAAAGCTGGTGTCTTCTTGGTCTCTTTAGTAGCTGTAGAGAACAGAGTCAGGATCCTTATAAATAAATCTTCATGTTAAAACACATGGTTGTCTAGGAATTTATTCTAGCAAGACTCTCTCTCTCTCACACACACACACACACACGATATACATTAAAGATTAATCATCGTAACACACTGGTAACAATCAAAAATGTCCATAACGAGAGGACTGGCTCAAGTATGGCACAGCCAGCAATAGGTTGTTTGCAGCTCTAAAGAAAGAAAAATGAATGGCAAAGCTCCCTCTGTACTAATATGAAATGATCTCCAAATCATATTGCTAAGTTTTTTTAAATAAGATACAGAAGGCTATATATGCTATAAAAACAGTTGTGTAAAAACGTGCAGCTACACATACACACACACATATACTTGCTTATATATGCATAAAATATCTCTCCAGAGGTGTGTAAGGGGCTCAAACCTTGGTTGCCTCTAAGACAAGGATCTGAGTGGATGGGACAGGAATGGACTCATTTTTATTATACACTTTCGAACTATTTGAATTTTGAACATGGGAACCTATTACCTATTCAAACACAAATAAATTATATGGTTAGCCCCATTAATCTCTGCTCCCAGCTCTTCCACCCCTTGTTTCCTATCAATTTAGTCACTCTGTGTTCTCTGCGTGAACACACACTCGGACCCCCCGGCTTGTCTTCCGTAATCTTCGTTTCTGTCTTGTCGATCTGCATCAGGAATCACTTCTCCTTAAAAAGGTGTCTTCATTAACATTCTTCTCTACCTCTAGGTTCCAGACCCAACAATTTAATACCAAATTATCTAGCTGTACCTTTAGTTGCCTCCACCTGAAGGCCTAGAAAAATCTCAGTTCCTCAGCAGAGCCTCAACTTAGCAGTATTTTTACGTCATTGACTTTCGTGGTATTACCTATGTACAATACTCTCTGTAAAATACAGTTGCTTTCTTCTCCAGAGCATGACTTCAGATTCTACATTAACCCTCTGGAGCTGCAAATTGGGGGTTTCCTTCTTGGATTCTCACAGCTCACCCCAAAGCTCCTGGGCTCATCCAGTCCACAGGGAAGTTGTCATGACCAAACCCCAAGCAAGCAGAGAACTGTAGAATTTGACAGGCCACTCCTGCTGTTGCCTCCCACAGCTGTAGGATGTTACAGAGGAGGGCCGGCCCTGCCAGCTCTATCAGTGCTTTGCATGCTGTGGTGAGGCCTCGCGCTCCCAGTCTCTACTCATTTACTCACTCTCGTTCCTCAGATTAGGACACACTACCAGAGGCCTCCTAGATCTGCCACATGCTGCGTTGGCTCTGCTCACCACCTCAGACTTCCCTTGGAGGAGCTGTTTTTGATCCCCTGGTATCTTCTGCCAATGGACCAACGAATCAGTTTCCTTAACACGAATCTCAGTAGCAGGGGTTGGAGTCTCGGCGCTTCCTGCCCTGAAGGCTCTGGACTCGTGCCAGCTCTCCCCAGTGGTCAGCTCTGCAAACCTGGCCATCCAAAGGAAGCAACCAAAGGTCCTTCTGCCCTCCTTGAACAAGGAGTATGTATTCACCTTCAGTTTGCATAACTAAGAGGCCCCATGCAAATGAACCTTCCCTGAACAAAGTCAAATCCAAGGTGATGTGCTGCCTCTACCCCTAGATGTAGCAGGACCTGGCATAAACCTTACCTCTCGCTCAGTTCCAACTCAGGCAGCCCACCTAACCTCTGCTTAACAGACATACTTTTTCAAAAACAAATGCAGTTTAGAACAACTAACTAATGATGTCACAGCCTATTACTTTATCACAGAAGGTCACTGACAGTATTGAGTTAGACTTTCCATTTCACAATTATAAGGAATATCAAGAATGTGCCAGTATACTAGGATGATCTTCATATCAAGGTGATTTGAATCATTCAATAGTCAGTGTGGTAGAGAATAAATAGCTTGGGGGCTTCCCTGTGGCGCAGTGGTTGAGAGTCTGCCTGCCGATGCAGGGGACACGGGTTCGTGCCCCGGTCCGGGAAGATCCCACATGCCGCGGAGCGGCTGGGCCCGTGAGCCACGGCCGCTGAGCCTGCGTGTCCGGAGCCTGTGCTCCACAATGGGAGAGGCCACAACAGTGAGAGGCCCGCATACCACAACAAAAAAGAAATAGCTTGGGCTTTGGCCTCAGATCTGTGTTTGAAAACCGTCTTTTCACCTCACTAGCTACAGCCTCAAGCTTCTTAATCCACATGAGCTCCAGTTTTCTCAGCTGTAAAATGGGGATTGTTCTGAGGATTAAATGATTCAAAGTATATGGACTGCCTACTAGCACATCACAGGTACTCACATTAGTCCCTTTCCCCTGAACACCTGCAGCAATAAGGCCAACATAATTACTAAATTGGATTATACTGAAGTGATTTCATCTGTTTGAAATAACGATGCAGTTGAAGGCACTGTGTTAGGGCTACAGGAGATTCAGAGAGATGACAGAGGACTCGGTGGCGAACACTGCTGGCTGCTCCCTCCCAACCACCTCCTGCCTTGCCACCATCCCACATTAAAGCCAGAAGCGTTAAATACCCACTTTACCACCCTGTGTTGCAATTGAGTGTGGCCAGGTCATGGCTCTGGCCAAGAAGACAATAAGTCAAACTCTACTAGCAGGTTTCTGAGAAACAAAAGGGATAGAAATAGCTGCTGCTTACTTCCTCTTCTTTCTGCCCTTACTGGTGACTTGATGGCTGGTGGGATAGTCGCCCTCTTGCAACCAAATGAGGTAACAAGCATGAGGAAAAGACCAAGAAAACTGCAACAAAATTTGCTGTGATATAATTAACCAACCCTAGCAACTGCTTTCCTCTGGACATATCATTCTATGAAATAATTCAACCCCTATTTGTTTTAGCCCCTTGGTAAACTTTTCTGCTACTGGTAGCTAAACACAATTATAAATGTTACAGATGTTGCCCTCAAGGAAACCATATTCCAGTGGTAGAAATAAGATATGTTTTCAAATTTCTAAAATACAAAGTAGGAGTTATGAGTATGATTTGACAGAACACAATAAATTATATAAAAGTCACAACCACGTTTATCCAAATAGTTTAAGGAATGTTGGTAGAGGTACTGTATATTTAAGTGTAGTACTTTATTCCACAGTCAGCATTCTAAAACATAAATACATTACTGCATATAGCTGAGCTCTTCAAGAACTACAAATGAAAGACACATTGCCTGGAAAATATCCAATTTTACATACACTTATCTTTTGCCAATATATGAAAACCATAAAGCAAAGGGATTTAAAAGCATTGTAGAGAATCTGACAAAGCCTAAGGTTATAAAAAGTCAGATTTCCAAATTTACTGCACAACATGTATTTGGTTTGCTATTTTCCCAAGCATTTCATTGTTAAACATTGCATAGATATGACAAAGTTTCATATTTGCCTAATACTATAGGTAGAGCAAATACACAAATTGAAGAGGCTGCAGATATCTTCACTTACTGAATTTTTCTGTTGCTCTTATGTTAGGTTTAAGTCAAAAGTTGAGAGTATATAGCATGCTTTGCATACACTGTACCAGCAGAGAGCTAAGAGTATTTTAGTGATTCTGTTTTGCAGTAGGTGTACTATTAACGTTATGCTTGAAATACAAGCATATCTTTTTCAATGATTTACTACATAATTCTTGGAACAATGGAAAACACTAACACTAGTCTCATGCTTTAAAATATTTCAATTAAATTTGCAACCAAAATTGGTATTGCATTACCATCAGAGACCTCACTAGGCCCAGAGGTTACTAAGCTGGGAAGGCGGTGTATTATATTGAAAAGAACACTGAGTTATCTTCAAAAGACTGAAGTTCTAGCTCTGGCTCAGGAAATTGCTAACTGTGCAACTTCTGGGGTGTCACTAACCTCTCTGAGCACCAGTTTTCTCACTGGTAAAATGTTGAGAGTAACCCTCATCTCACGGGGTCATGAGAAAAACCAAATAAGAGAAGAGGTGGTGACTATGCTTTTTAAACTATGAAGTACTCCACAGATGGAGGGTATGAAATCTTCTGGCTCCAATTGCAAATTAGGGCAATCTTGAAAAGTGTGCTAAGTTTTGTGTTCTTTTACTTAATCTAAAATTTATAGGGGCATAGTTTTTTCCAGGAAAATTTGAGGAAACTTCATAAACATAGTAGGAGGTAGGAAATCTGTATACTTTTTATTTAGGCATTTATTCAACTAACATTTATTGAGTGTTGACTATGGTAGCACTATATAGAGCCCAAGGATATAAAGGTAAATAGAATATACTTTCCTGATGTCCAGAAGCTCAAAGGTCTCATAGGGCTATAACCATACAAACATGTGATTATAATACACGGTAAGGCGTATTAATAATCAAAGGTATTCAGAGAGTCGACGATCTTCAAAAGGAGCATCTTGAATCTCTTAGTTACAATCTGAGAGATCAGGGTGGGAACCAGAGAGGAGGAAAAATTGCTGGGTAAAGGCATATTTGCTCTGTGTCACAGTTTGCTTAGAATCTGCCCTTCAAGCAAGGCTTCTCCAGAAGTTAATTTCAAGAGCTTCTTTGGAGCTTCTCAGATGAGGGTGTAGTCTTGATTGGCTGACTCCCTAATGGCAATGCAATCTCTTTAAAAGAAACCATACATGATGAATTACAATAAAATCCTTTTCTCAGTTTTTAGATGGTGATAATTCAGTGGTGCCTTTGACCTGAACTCAGGATTGGACAGCACCATGATCTTTCCAATCCTGAGCTGAAATCTTTCTCCTCAGCATAACACATCCAGCTTACTGGAAAAAAGCTACCTGGCATCACTGTTAAACTAGCAGTACTACAAGATTTTTAGAGAAATCGAAGCACATTGCATTTACTCAATAAACACTTCTTGAAGGCCTATTAGACAGCAGGCATTAGGAACACAGAGCTAGCTGGGACATAAGTTCTTGCCTTCAAAGTTCTTATGATATAGAAACGGTGAGAGCCACATGACCAAATCATTCCAACAAAGCCCTAAAGAGGCTATAAAACAGGGTGCAGCAGAGGTATAAGGGATATAGAGTTGGGATTTCTCAGAAGTTCAGGGAAGGATTTAGGGAGGGGGTGAGTGTTAAAATACGAGTGGGTATTTACCAGAGGGACAAAGGGGAAGGATATTCTGGTACCAGTATAAACAAAAGCACAAAGGTGTGGTAAAACCTGGTGTGTTCCACGAACAACACTCATTTCCCCATAGCTGGAGTTTCCGGCTATGAGGGGATGCCAGGTCAAGGTCAGCTTCAACTAAGGAAGCCCTCAGTTGCCAGGCTAAGGAGTTTGGACTCAGTGGGGATCTACTGAAGGATTTTAATCTGGTTTTAAGATAAGATGACTTTTTAAGAGGATGACAGGCCTTGGATCTGCCACAGAAAGGATGCTGACTGCTTGCTTCAGCAGGACAGGAGAGCATTTCCAAGCTACTCATCACTTTCATTGCATCTAACACCTAAAGCTCAGAGACCATATTTAAAAATCAAAATTGAGATATCCAATTGATTAGGTTCGCAAGTGCTAAAGAGATGGCTTTTAAAGTGTTTCCATGGCCCAGAAACAGGCAAAGGTAAAGCATCCTCCCAGCTGTTCCCTAAACTGGTAACTTCTCACAGTAACTGACGAGAGTTCAATGCAATCAATCAGAAGTCCAATGAAAAAGACTCTCCCCCTGAGTGTCTACTGAGAACTCAGTCATCACTTATGTCTCTGAGGATACCAGAGACTGTGCCAAGTGGTTTCTAAATTATCAGCTTCTCTGTAAGAAAAGAACGATTTGCAAAAACAGCTCTCAGCACCGAAGCATTCCATCCTTTCAAGGAGAATCTTTCACCAAAGCTCTCTAAAAGCAAAGCGCCTCCGAATCCTGCACCAAAACTTTCAGTGCAAATAGAGGATAGGGCGCAAGTTTAGGTTAGGACTCAGTATGACACATTCTTCTGCTAAGTGGCTTGCAAAACTCCACAGAAGTGGCTAATGTTGAATCAGACAGCAGAATCTACTGCTTTGTGGTGTCTGGTGGCCCCTAGTGGAGGCTCAAGTCTCCACCTTTCCACCCCCCAACTAGAGAACTAACAGCTGGTCAGGTTTAAGGGCATTTTAATAGCACTTGTACTAATAACAGGTAGGGCTCTTTACTCCGCCAGTAAACGAGGAGACACAACACTCAAGGGTATACAATAATTTGTATAGCAGATATGAATTGTTTTAGGCCACAAACTGAGATGAACAAATAAATGTACCTTTCTTTAGTTTTATATTTCTATCTCAAACCCCCCTTCTTGGTAAGAGAAGCTTCACCTTAGGATAAGCTCAGGCAAACCAGGATTTTCTTTCTATGGTGTTGTCCAGATATTTGTGTCCACATCCCCCCGAATTACGGAGAGATCCTTTGATGAAGAGGAGGTATCGCATCCTCAATTACCATCACCTCTGCACAAGGTCCTTCCCTGGGATGAGTATGCATTGGCTCCAGTCCTTGCCACCTGTATGTCTCTGCCCTGGCATTCCCGGAAGTGTCACATGTCCCTATGTGATGACCACATTCAAGTCCTCTTCTGGCCCACTGTTCTCTCTGATAAGTGAGAGGCCTTCTCTAAGGTAGTATGAGGGCAGAGGGGTGTTTTGGGGTGTTTTCCCATGCCACCCTGGGGCTGTGGGAGATCGGTGGGCCCATCTCAGGTTCTCTTTGCTGAGAGTCATGCCATGTGCCAAGCTGGATGGGACAAGAGAACTGAGAAGCTTGACATTTTCCTGGGCTTCACCTGAGAAGCATGACACAGATCCACTCTATGCTAGAACTCCTACTGAAGAGCTGCACTTCAGTCATTGCCCAGAATCCAACTACCCAGCTCCCTACACCTCTGCTGCCTCGTGCCCAGGAGTCTTTCTCTGGTCTAGACAGGTGGATGAAGCTGGCTCATCTCCCCAGCCTCTTACTTCTGATTCACACAGACCCTAAAGCTTTCCCTCACCTCCATCTCTCATGACTCTTATTTCTGTCACGAGTTTCAAAAAGCCAAGTACTGCTTCTTTGGTCTTTGAGGTTCTCATCTGTTGGAGTACTAAAGCAAGGTCAGCCACTGGCTGACTGGTAAAGAACCAAAGGTCACAGGAATTAAATGCAGGAGAAACACAATAGCTGATATGTCCCAATATTTCATTATCCTGCCGCATTGGTTTCTATCATGAAGCTGGAAAAGTGGGATGCTTTGGAACTGCCCCCTCCCAGGATAGGGCCCATCCCAGCCTCTTTCCCTCTGACTGTCTCTATCTGTCTGTCTTTCTCTCTCTCTCTCTCTCTCTCTCCCTCACTCTGTTGCTCTCTTTCTGTCTTTTACTCTGTCTCATTCTCTCACCCTCTCTGTCTCTCTCTCTCCTGTTTCTCTCCCCCATGCCTTTCCCTCCTACTGTGGGCCACAGGCCCAGGATTCTTGTGAGGAGATGCACATCTACCGCTTCTAATTCTTCCTACCAAACAGGTGAGGTATGAGGGTATGACCAACTGGCCTGAAAATGCTTATGGTGGAGGGTCAAATGAGTCAGTTCAGCTCTGATCTTACAGGGGAAAAGAAAACCTTCTGTTATTCTCTTTTCTCTAAGCCAGACAAAAGACAGTCTGCATGTGGTCCACCCTAGATCAACTAGAATTTTGCAAGTAGGTTTAAGCCTCAGAAGTTAGTTTGTACTGAGGACATCAGGGAAGTCTCTGTGCAGAAGTCGACATATGACCCTGGTCTTGAGGGATGGGAAGGATCAGGTGGAGAAAATTCCAAGGGGAGGAATCAAGGCCCAGAGTTGGGAACACATGTAGGGAACAAGGGAAAGGGGTAAGTTAAAGATGACCCCAACTTTCTATTTCTGGGTTATCAGGCAGATGGTGAAGCTCTGAACACAACTGAGGCTTCTCAATTAGCATTTATCTTCAGCAGCCATATGTTATATTTTTCTGTATGCATCTTGCCTTCTTGAAAACAGAGATCACCTTTTATTCATTCATTTATTCATGTATCTTCCTTGCAACCTTAAAGAAAATAACCAACATACACTGTGATACCCGAAAATGTGCCACGGAAGATAGCCTTCGTCCCATTCACTGGCTTTTCTCCATTTAGGAGAAAGTTGCCCAAATCGCATATTGCTATATTTTCCTCAAACAATTTTTTAAGCTTTGCAAATTAGACAAAATCTATGTTGTTTCTTCACTACATATTTTGAACTATAATCTGGGTGAAATTAATATACCTTAAATTATGAGCATTTGACGATTTAACTTTCAAGATATTACTGAAAACCTTCAAAACATTCTTTTTCAGGGTCCTTGGACTCAATTGCTACCTTATCAACAAGGTAGTTTTTCCTAACATGAAAAAAAGGGACTTCACCTGCTGTAGATAGTTCCTAATAAATTATTTGCCTCCACCTGGAAGTATAGAAGTCTCTAACTGCCAAAGCACGTCCTGATTCTATTTTTTTGATAGTCACAAGACATACAAGAGAGAAGCAAATAAAACTGCCCTTTATTTTGTCTGCAACACTACACTACTCTCAGTTTTTCTCATCGTACCAGAAAATTCCCTCCGGCTGGGCTGATTACAGTTCAGCTCAGCAGGCTGGACTGATCCACAGCCCCTGCAGAAACCCTCTCTTCCCATCTTCCCCACCCCCACAATAGGATAAATGCCCACTACCCGAGAGACGGGGGCTAGTTTCTTGCGGGAAATACAGCCCTCAGTTTTATCCTCCTGCTTCTGCTTCTCTATTACCCATGCCGTCAATCAAATCAAATACAATAGTATCAAGAACTAGTGCATATTACGTGCAGAGTAATTACGGAGAATTTGGTTAAAGACCACAGTGATTTCTGGAGACCTCTGAAATCCTAGCCCATGGACAGCTGAAGAAACTATCTGAAAGCACCCACCTGGCTATGCTTGCTTACTTGAGAGCATCTGAAGAACTCTTGGTATCCTCAGGAAATATAAAAAAATCATCTGTCTTTCTCAACACAGAATATTTGCCTGTATGGAATTTTAAAATCCAACCCTTGACTTTTTTTCTGCAGTTTCTTTGCCTTTGCTCATTCTCTCCCAATCTTTTCTTTCCCAAGAACCAGGGAGAAACACCGCACAAGGTTGTCTTAAAAGCAAGATGAGCACAATTCCTGTCAGAAATTCTCCGTGGTCCTTCCATTTGGATTAACCCATTTGTCTCCACCTGAGAGAGAACTCTGTTTTTCTTTGAATATCCTGAAATCAATTTTGCCCATTCTTTTTCCAGAGCCAGTGAAGCCTGTGGCCCGACCCAAGATCAGGTAGGACTAGAGGGGTAAGAGGCAGCAGCTCCCAGACCAGCTATGTTTCCTCAGAATTTGTGTCACCTCTTCATTCAACTTAGACTCACAGATGTTTTAGAGCTGTAAGAGATCTGAGCACCGTGTAGCCCTATCCTGAGAGCTTCCACCCCCTTCAAGGACTTCTCCCAGACCCAGAAAGCTCAGACAGAAGACGGATGTTGGGCAGATGGGCCACCTGCATCGAATTAGTTCTTACATAGCTCCTTTGACCCTGGGTACTGTGATTTCTGGCTACCTCAATTCCAAACTTGTTTCTCCCATTTCCTCTGCAGCCTACCATCTCTAGCCCCACGTGCTATTTGTCCTACCTTGCTGGCTCTCAGCTTTTCTGCTCCATTTCCTAGATTCCACCCAGCATTTTGCTATGGACTCATTCCTTTCAGTGGATTCCTAACCTGCCAGTAAGCCCATTTTGGTTCGTTCATCCTGAAACTCTCCACATCCTTGATCCAAGGGAGCCCAGCCTCATGGTCTGGTTTTTGGAAAATCAAATCCCTTTGATGCATAAATGAGGAAATTGAGGCCAAAGGTCACGATGATGACCAAGTAAGATGTGAACCCAGCATCCTGCCTCCGAATGTGGGATCACACATTTGTGGGCTCATTCTTCTACATACACTTTAGAATAAATCAATAAAATTACCACTTCATCTTAGTTTGATCTCAACTACTGGTCATCACTGTCATCTCCCCAGCTTCCAAACTGTTTCTTTCTGACATCAACAAAGTCGGAGTGTACCCTTCCCCTTCCCCACAGCATTGCCTAGAACTCAGATCTGATGGCTAGGACAGCCATCCCAGACCCTGAGGATGAGAGCCTCATCCCAGAAATAGCAGAGTGATAATCTAGAAGGAGTCTGATCCCTGGTGACATCAAGGAGTCACCAAACTGGACTTCCTGCCTCCAGACTTCTTTCTGGAAGAGAAAAAATCACATATTTTTATTTTTTTACACTAAATGCAACACACATAGTCCCAGCTAAAACAGGATCCACACACTAAAGAATGGAAGTGCAAAGAGGTCAAAGGTGCCTAGGTCTCTGATGCTGTCATTAAGCTGACATACCTGCCCTGGTCTTACTTTACTCGGGAGAAAAATAAAGCTTTAAATTATTTAGGGCTTCATGGAGGAGGTAGGGATTGAGCTAGAGTTTCCATAGGAGGAGAAGCTTGTGCACTTGGGCTGCTCCTTGAGCAATGGAAACTCTCCTTTCTCTCTGGGGGGGTTGGGTTGCCACGGTCAAGGCCGTGTGATTCACTGGCCTTCCTGCTCCCACAGAGAGGCCAGTTTGCTTGAGCTGTCATCCAACACCAGTTTCCTCAAAGAGCCTCTGAAAATGCCTACAACTCTCAAGCCCTAAGCCCGAGTTTGATTCAGTGGTTTCTCTACGTGTTCTGTGTGAGAAAGGACAAGAGAGGACCCTGGGGAAAAGCACAAATCCCCAGGCCTAACCCAGTGATTTACTGGAACCGACCTGGAACTGTTAAAGCAAAACACAAACACAGTTCAGCCTCCATTCTCCCAACTTCTCACCCAGTGCTGGGCCTTTCCAGTGTTTACTGTTTAGCCATCTGTGAGTATCTTTGTGAAACTAGTTAAAGCCTTTTATGAGACCCTAAACTTCTAGTTACACTAACTTCCCCCCAACATGAATTAGGACTTGAGTCAACAAAAGGCAGACTCCTCGAGGAAGGAGGGTGCTTGTAACAAGGCCGGCCCACAAATC
Organism: Monodon monoceros; assembly: GCF_005190385.1. Taxonomy (NCBI): domain Eukaryota; kingdom Metazoa; phylum Chordata; class Mammalia; order Artiodactyla; family Monodontidae; genus Monodon; species Monodon monoceros. The sequence continues at coordinate 56,327,033 of NW_021703782.1, forward strand.
TTTCCCTTCCCATCCCTGGGCGAGCAGGCAGCTCCGAAGCCCATATAATGGACTCTTTATGTGGTACTAGGTTAGAAAAACATATTGACAAAGAATCACAGACAAATCATAGCCGTGACCTTTGGTGCTCAAACAAGATTTTCCTCGGGAGTGATTTAATTACCCATGCAGCTCGCTGCCTGCACACGAGTGGCCTTTCTGCTTTTCCAAAGGCTGCAGCCAGGCCAGTCTGGTTTGCCTTTCCTGGGAATGTTTGGGCAAGTGCCGTTCCTATAACGAGGCTCCATTGTGCCATACAAGGATAAACAGCGCATGGCATCCAGCTGGACTCGGTGGGCTTGAAAGATTGCTTCCCAAGCACCTGCTGCCCAAGCCGACCTTGGATCTGACGGTGCCCCAGGCCCAGACTCGACGTTCAGATGCCCGGCACAGACGCCTGTGCCAGGCCTTGTGAGCCCGCAGCAACAGGGCTGGACGTTGACTGCCAGGCATAAAAGTGGGGACCTGGGGCTACAGTATGAGGCCAAATATGTTTGTCTCTGCCCTTCTCAATCCCTTAGTGCTTCTCCTGCCTTTCTTTCACCTAAGCTCTCCTTGGTCCCTTCATTGCTCTGAGCTCAAAAACAGAAGCCAGAAATAAAAGGCCACGTATTGTAGAATTCCATTCATATGAGATATCCAGAGTAGGCAAATCTGTAACAGCAGAAAGCAGGGTATTGTTTGCCAGGGGCTGGAGGGAAGGGAGAATGCGGAGTGACTGCTTCACGGGTACAGGGTTTCCATTTGGGGTGATGAAAAATTCTGGAACTAGATAATGGTGATGGTCGCACATCATTGTGAAGGTACTAAGTGCCGTGGAATGGTGCACTTTAAGATGGTTAGAATGTAAATTTTACGTTATGCCTATTTTACCACAATTTTCTAATGTGACTGAAGGGTTGCCCTGGAGGAAGGAAAAAGATGGATATCTATACGCAGAAGGCCCCAGAAGACAGAACTAAGACCAGTTTCCTGGAGGCAAATTTCAGCTCATGTAAGTAGAGGGGCCTACAGTGAGCCAGGCACCCCTCAGTCCTTATTTCCTTGAAGCCCACAACTCAGTGGGGGATCTTATTATCCTTATTTTATAACTGAGGAAAGGATGGTTCCCAGAAGCTAGAACTATTTTTCCAAAGATACAGAACTAATAAGAGGTTGAGGTGGGTTTTGAACCCAGGTTTTTCTACTATATAATCTGTATCCTTTTTAATACACTGGTGCCTCTGCAACTTTTCTATCAAAGCACCCCAAATATCCCCCAGGACATGTGAAATCGTGCATCAGTGTGAATGGGCAGAGCCCAGAGGAGCTGCCAAGTGTAAGCTTCATGTTTTAACTTACAAAGTCACGTAAATTGTACTTGCTTGCTCTATCATCATATATGAGATTTGTTCTTAAATATTCAAATAAGTTTTTGTCCAAATCTCCTAGCAAAAGTATCCCAAGGAAGATGGTTCTTGTTGATCCTAGAGCCTCCCATCCCTCTTCACATACCGCAGGGTTCTGCTTACTGCAGTTTGAGAAGCTGGCACTAAACTGGCTGCTTTCTAAAAGGGAAAGTGGGGAGCAGGGGGAGGGAGGGAGGGGTTCTCTGGCTGGACTCTTCGTGAACAGGAAGGGATGCTGTAAGAACTCACACATGGGAGAGGATGAGGCTGGACCTCAGTGACTAAACGTATTTGGTCACAGACCCATTTTAAGAATCTAATGGAAGTTATTAACCATCTTCTTTATCAAAAATTGCCCAGACCTATAAAGTTTGCATATTATTTTAGGGGGGTTGTAAACCCCCTAAAGTCTAGACCTTAAATTAAGCATCCCTGGGCTACATGGTCTTAGGCAGAAAATGAAACAAACCTGAGGATTCCTTTAATCCTAAGAGTCTGTGATCTTGTCCTGAACTGTGTTTCATTCAATCATCACCATTATCAAAATGTATCCAGTCTGTGGCCCATTTTCCTACCACTTTGAGGGACTCAATATATCGCTGATATTATAAACAAATTCAAGCTTATATGATGCTGAGTTGCTATGTGTCCTTCCTCTCTCTTCCCAGATGACAGTTGGATTTTGCTTCCTTTAGGGATGTTGCAACTTCAGCTGCTTATGGGAAGATGGAAAGCAAGAGGGTCTTGTAATTTCTTCTTGAATCTCTCCAGTTGGGTAGCTGTTTACCTGATATGTATGTAAAGCCAGATCCAGTGTCCAGTTAAAAGACATTTTTGGTTGAGAGACTCAATAAAGCATGACAGTAGGGTTACAGAAGTTATATATAAGAGTGGACTTCGCCATTGCCTGCTTCTCTCAGGAGAGCCTGGTGACATTGACTTGAATGATTTTAAATAATGACTGAGCCTGGATAGGGAAAGAAATTTCACAGGCTTCAAACTGACAGCCAAGAAAATTCTGCCCAGCACTGTTCCTGACTCAGCTGATTAAATAGGACAAGGCAGTCTTCCCTTTTAAGCCTTCTTATCTATACTTGTCGCCCTCTTCTCATTTAGAATACAATCTATACAGGGTAAGTATATTTAGTCATGAACATTGGTAATAAGTGACAGAAATTAAACTCAGACTAACTTCAGTAAGACATGACTATATTGGCTATGTTATGACAGCAATGAGACAGCTCATAGGATAGAAGTAGCATTCTGGCTTTGGAAAGGAATCCAGAACTGCTGTCTGGAGGCTCCCTGAGAAACAACCCTCTTCCAGCTAAATGGAGGATGAACAGTGTGATGGAAGAGGTCAGCAGCAGCAGTGAAGACGACAGGATAAGCGCAGAGTTTCATGATGAAGTTGCAGGGCCAGAACCTTGGCCAAAGGAATCTAGAGCAAGGGCAATCAGAAAACAATGCCAGCTGATTTCAGGAGAAGAGGAACTGTCAGGCCACCAGCATACACGAATGAAGATGGGTACATTGATGAGCAAGATGAAAATGACAAAGAGGATGAGGGAATGGACCAGGAGAGTGATGATTTGAATCCATCTCATAGCAGTCTCAGAAAGACCAATCCACAAGCAGCAACAATGTCACATGGACTTGCCAGTCACCATCTTTGGCCCCATTAGACCCAGAGACAACAGAAGAGAGCTCACTGGTCAAGAAGAGTTGTTAAATGACAAACTCGGTAAGACCTACCGTGAATTATAGTACCTAGCAGTTTTCAAAATTCAATGCAGACTGTGATAAAAATATTAGAATACACCGTTACACAAGGTGTCCCCTTCTGTCCAAGATAGTTTAACATGATCAAAGATGTGGGGAGGTGAGTTAAAGGTTTTTAAAAGTTATCTGGATTATTCAGAGTAATTATCCAGAGTAATCAATCATGGAAAACACTGTTAGTTGCCTCCCTTCTTCTTTGTTGGTAAATCTTGATTTTTTTTGTGCCCACAGAAAGGAGAGAACCACAATGGGTTTAATGCAACTGTGGTAATTCTAGTTCCCCTTGACATGTGCCTCAACCCTGGTCTCTAGGGTGGGAATGGGCTTTGGAAAGGGTTTTCCCTGATAATAAAGAGAATCACTAGAGGACAGTCCCTCCATCATTCAGGTTGTGTGTCTACATAAGATGCCTGGAACCAAGGCAGCTGTCTGGTAAACAAGAGAATAGAGGCCTAAGAACAAAGTTAATATGCTGAGCATAACATGCTAAAAGATGGAAAGAGCCTAGTTCTTGAATGACATTTGTGAGGCTAGAGAATGACTCTGGAACTGTTTGTGTATTAATAATATAATCATATTCTTATTAGCTTTGTTATAATTATAATCATTCTAATTAATAAAATACTGAACCAGATTTCTGGCTTCTACTCTTTCCTGCCTATAATTATTTGCTATATAGCAGCCAAAATAGTCCTTTTGAATGAACTTAAAATAGTCCCTTTAAAATTCAAATTTAATATTGTCATCCTCTTGCTTAAAACCCTCCAAAGTCTTCCCTCAGTTTCTAGAACAAAATCTCATCTCCTGGCCAAGGACTGTAAGCCTCACTAGTCTCCAGTCTGATCTTACTCTACTTTCTCCTTCTTCTATTTTTTCCACCATCACTTTTTCTTTTTGTTATTTTACACTGAAGTTTTCCTCATCAATGGTTCTGTTCTGGCTGTTTCTTCTCTTGGACTTCTTGCTCTCCAAATCTCCACATGGTCAGTTTTTTCTTGTCCTTCAGTGAAGCTATCCCTGACCACTCAAGCAACATGAGCTACCCTCCCCACCTGGAGTCAGACTTTATCATGTCACCTTCTGTTTTATTTCCTTCACAGCACTTACCACTACTTGCAGTTCTTGTAATTATTCATTTGCTTACTAATCTGTTGTCTATTTTCTGTCCCTTGTACATAATGACCAAGAGAACAAGGACTTGTCTGTCTTGTTCACCATAATTGCCCCCTCCCTTAGAAATGTGTCTGACATATCATAATTCTCAATAATAATAATAGCAATTGTTGGAAGGAAGGCAAGAAGGAAGGGAGGGAGGGAGGGAGGGAGGAAATGCTATAAGAACCAGAGCCTCAGGGACTGAAATTAGGGACTCAACTATGCTGAAGTTACTTGTCTGACTCTTCTCAGCTTTTGGTGTCTCTGCAGATTGCAAAAAGGATGGCAGCAGCAGCCCTGGAGTCACTTCCTTCCAGCTTATCTTCTCCAACAGAAAGATAATTCCCTCTCCCAATTTCTGTTTACCACTCCTAGGAAAGAATTCTGATGGGCCCTGCTTGGATCATGAATCTACTTACGGACCAACCACTGTGTCCAAAAAATATGGTATTATGACTGGCCAGAACCTGAGTTACAGTCCACAGCCAGAGTTACTGTATCATGATTGACAGCTCACCTGATCCACAGGAGATGGTAAGTGGGTGATGCAGGAAGAGATGGGGAGAGGAAGAGGGGAGAGAGGATACAGAAGAAAAGAAGAAGAAAAGGGAGTTCTCAAAAAAGGGGGTGAGGAGGTTCCTGGATAAACAAAATCAATAGATGTTCCTTATAGAAATAAGCAACCTAAATAACACTGTGGCGTTACCAAAATATTTTTCTAATTCTCCAGGTTTAAAACACACTGATCTCTAATTTGCCATATCAGGACTTAGTCCTTGTCTACACAACCAGAGTAACAGAAGAGCAAATTGGAAACTATATGTGCATACGTGGCTTCATGATGGGGGAGGTGGGACAGTAGAATTTCACTGTCTACTTTGATTTGAAAGCATCTCTTGCTAACCATTGGGCCAAGGTAATGACTTTCCACCACTCCATGCTGTGCTCTACTGTCTATTCAAAGTCCTTTTTACCCCAGTCATCAGGAAAGGATGGCTGCTTCTGACACAAAGGCAGCCTCTATCTCCTCTTTTCAGACAATGATTCAACCATATGAGCAGCCACCATGATCCCCACACAAACACAAAGTCAGACCGGTACTGTAATGGCACAACAGAGGAAGATCCATTTTGGTGAGGAGAGGCCTGTAATCTATGCTGCCATATAAAGGGACAGTAAACTTGCAAAAGGAGAAAATTATGTTCTTGGCTCCAAATTGCTCTCTGCTGGTGCATTTTTGAGGGATGATTATATTCATGGAGTTCCTTTCCCCTAATAGGTTTGTTTACAAAAATACTGAGCATGCATTTCACATCAACATAAATAATTCCCCCCATATCTTTGTCATCCAAATTTTGCAGTTAATTAAACTAATTTGTCTGTTTTTGTGAGTTGGAAACTCTTACTGTCATCCTTTCCAATCACTACTTATTTAAATTTCATCCTTGGCCAGTTTCATGATAATGTTTATCTGCTCCAGAGGATTTGAAATGAGAGTAACACACAGGGATTCCATTTAAATTCTTTCTTGAAGCCGAAAAAAGCCAAGAATCAACTGGCCAGTTAGATAACACAATTTCCCTTGCAGGATATTTGCTTAAGATAGCTGGGAGCTAATTTAATTCCAGAGTTGTTTATTTACAGGTTTCTGTGTGGGATTCCCTGCAGTTAACAGTGAACTGGGTAGAAAGATTCTAAAGAAGCATTCTTTGAGACTGTTCTCCAAACATGTTAAGTATGTTTTTTTAAGGAAAATGAAAATCTATACAACTTGCTGTCAACATTCCACTCTGGCCACTTCCCTCTGGCCCCTTCCCAACTAGGAAAACATTCTAAGACCACTTAGCCTCATTGTTTGGCATTTCATTAATCTATTTAGAAAGAAATGATTCCTTGACTTGACTCCTTTAAAATATTAGCTTCAAGCATTCATCAGCTCTATGTTTACCCTACACAGCCTTGGATTGCCATGGAGAGCAGAAGAGAACCATCCATAAGACCTAAGGGAAGGAAGACCGTTGCTCTGTTTGGTTTGTCCTATCAATTCCCTGGAGATGCCTCCACAGCAGGATCTAGCCCCTGCCTGCCTCTCCTCTTCAGCTTCCTTAAGCCTCTCTTCTCAACAGCTCCCAACCACCCAGACCACCCAACTCACCCCCAGTTCCCTCAACCCTCCCCCCCGCAATCCCACCCCTGTCTAGCTACAATGACTCTTTTCAGTTTCTCAAATGGGTCTCCTCCTCCCACTGTTCACCTGGCCAACTCCAGCTCATCCTTCAGGTCTCAACCCAAAGCCACTTCTCTGGGGCCACCCTTCCCTGCACTGACGCTCCAGTCTACACCAGCTTCTACATCAGGTTCCACTGTACTTGCTTGCAGAGCACTCACCTCTCCTTTCTGCCACTTAGCACAGTTCTGATTGATCAGTTATCTGCATAATATTTGCTTAAAGAAAGCCTCTTTCCCCACTAGGTTATAAGTTCCACAAATGGGAAGAACTGGGTCGATACTGTTCAGTGCTGGATCCCAACTCTTGACACAGTGACTGGCACATAGAGAATGTTAAATAAATACTTGTGACTTGATAACAAGTTGAAAGATGTCTGGTAATTCTCTTAAATTCTATGATCCCTTTCACATCAAGGAGTATACGAATCTGTAATTCTGTGCGACATAGACAGGCTAGAACTGTAACAATAAACCCAGTTAATACTTGAATTAGGAGTAAAAGAAATTGACCCAGTGAGAAGGAGAAAAGGGTAAGAGGGGAGTAAACTAATCAGCTTTAGCAGCTACCATTGCTCAGCAGTGTATTAGGTGTTTTGGATAGCTTATTTCAATCAATTGTCACAAGAGTCCTTCAGCTCCACTCATCATTCTTCCCATTACTCAGATTAGAAAATTGAGATCACACAGGTAAAAAGTGAGGGGGCTGCTCGAACCCAAAACTTGATCTTTTTACATATACTGTAAGTTAGATCTGTGCTTTTAGTTTTTTGAAAAATGTGTGTAGAGACTGAAAAGAAAAAGAGGAAGTGGGCAGATGCCTGATTTGTTTATTTTTTCCCCAATCTGTGTACTCAGCCTGTTTTCTCGTATTACACAGCTCCCACACTCTCTTCTCCCCCTAATTGTGCACCCATAATACTGCAGACCTCCCTATGAGAGGCTTCTTCCTTGAATTCTTGGTGATAACCTTCACAGTTGATTAGGTGTGGCTTTAATCAGAAACTTTGGTCCTCTCTCTGCACCATTACCCCTTCTCCACTTTTATCCTGGGCCCCCTTCTCAGCTGTGCATGATTTCACACTCATTTATGTGTCTGTTAAGCCATTATCCCCATTTCATGTTCTGAATAGAATTGCACTTTTAATAAATTATAACAATCGGCTTCAATTAACTTTGAGGATAGGTCTCACTTTTTGTTTCCTGCAAAGCCATCTCTGTTCCCGCCTCGTGGAGGAGAGGTAGACAATGTTCTATCCCAGCCAAAAAGAACTCAACCCAAAACAAGACATCACAGAAAAGCAGACAGCATTCAGTGCTGCTGAGACAAGCTCAGAGCAGGCTGGGGGGGGACAGGAATGCAGAGATAAATGCCCTCCACATGTAGCAGCCACCGTAGCCAGAGGTGAGACCTTCTCCAACTGCCCCCAGTCCCTCCAGCCTGTGGCCTTCAGAATCTCTTTGTGGATAGTAGCCTTTCCCTTGAGTCCTGGAAGTCTTCACTTTTCTCTTTTACCACTTTGTTTTTTGGGTTTGTTGGGCTGTATCTATTCTCTAAAAATTCTACCCAAGGAGCAAGTTTAACTCTGCCAAAGTTTCCAAGGCCAGTTATTTAGGACAGGACACATGGATCTCCATAATGAACTCAGGAGTGAGAGCAGCTGAAGTTGAGTTCTAGTTCTTCTCCAGCTGCTCTCTGAGAACTGATGGAGAACAGGCTCAGAAGGACCACAGGCCTTCCAGAAGGGAGACTCCCGATATGTTAAAAACTGAAAAAAATCCCGAAACAAGTTTACCAAAATTGTGACAAATACTAAATATCTGTATTAAACAGATTAACTCTGTAAACATAGCAGGTAATACAATTTCATGGATTTAAAAGATAGATGCTGAGTTTCCTCTTCTGGTAATGAATGACTGAAGAGCTTCTATCAGAGCAACCCACCCAAAAGCATTAGGGTCGGCAGAAGCAGGCAGAAACAGAGGAGTGTTGACACTTGAAAGAAGGGTCTGGCCCTGCTGTGTTCTATGTTTTACATAGTCTTCTGCTAGCCTCAGTAGGCACTGCACGGGATGCTGAATTGGAGGCTACTACAGAACCTAGAAAATGAAGAGGCTTCAAGTGGAAAGACGTGAAGCCTGGGGAGGACTCAGCTAGATCCTGAATCATCTTAATATTCACTTGTCTGGTTCCTGGGCTGGGAGAACATGAAAGCTAGGACCATCCCAACACGTACACATGGCTCGGCTTTCCCACAGCATTAAGCCCTCAGGGTTATTGGCCTTCTTACATGAAGACTTGGGTTCCAAGCATAAAACTGACTGCTAACAAGGCAGAAGCTGCATGGTTCTTTCATAACCTAACTCAAAACTCACAGTATCTCTTCCACTGCATTGTATTTGTTACAAGTGAATCACAAGCCCCCCATCGTCAAGTTTAAGGGGAGGGGAATTCAACTTCACTCTTTTTTTTTTTTTTTAATCCTTCTCTTGTTTAATCCTTTCAATGAGTTTTAGTTTAATAATGATATCTTTCTTTTTTCTTTTTTTGCTGTACGCGGGCCTCTCACCGCGGTGGCCTCTCCCGTTGCGGAGCACAGGCTCCGGATGCGCAGGCCCAGTGGCCATGGCTCACGGGCCCAGCCGCTCCGCGGCATGTGGGATCTTCCCGGACCGGGGCACGAACCCGTGTCCCCTGCATCGGCAGACGGACTCTCAACCACTGTGCCACCAGGGAAGCCCTCAACTTCACTCTTGATAGGGTGTAATAAAGTTCTAGAAGAGCAGGTGGGATAAGAGATATTGTTATGACCAGCTTTGGAAAATGCAATTTGTCACAAAAATCAATGACCTCATATTTTCCCATGAGAGGTTGAAAAAGAAAAGAAAAATAAACCCAAAGTAAGTAGAAGGAAGAAAATAATAAAGATAAGAGTAGAAGTAAATAAAAAGAAACAGATAAATTAAGCCAAAACGTGATTATTTGGAAAACAATAACAAAATTGATAAATCCCTAACCTGACCAATTAAGAGAAAAAGAGAGAAAACACAAATTATCTTCAGGAATGAAGGTAAAGGAAGGGATATCATTACTGATCCTACAGACATTAAAAGGACAAAAAGGGGATATTATGAACAAGGTAAAGGAAATTTTTTTACAATTTAGATGAAACTGCAAATTCCTCGAGAAATATAACTTACAAAAATTATGAAAAATAAAATAGGAATATGAATAGTCCCATTTCTATCCATTAAAGAAACTGAGTCTATTACCAAAAACTTTCCCACAAAGAAACCTGCAGGCCCATATAATTTTACTGATGAATTCTATCAAAGATTCACAGATCAACTAATATGAATGTTAAACCCTTTCAGAAAATAATAAGAGATTGTTTCTCAACTCATTTTCTGAGGCTTGCATAACTTTGATACAAAGCTTGATGAGAAAATTACAAAAACAGAAAGAAATTTACAAAATAATAGCCCTCGTGAACATAAACAAAAAATCCTTAGTAAAATATTAGTAAATCAAATACAGCAATACATAAAAATGGTACTATATCATGATCAATTGGAGCTTATTCCAGATATGTAAGTTTGGTCTAACACTGGAAAATCAATGTAATTTATCATATTAACAGATTAAGGGAGAAAATTTTATCATTTCAATTGACACACAAAAAAGCATTTGGCAAAATTCAATGCCCATTATGCTAGAATCTCTCAGCAAGTTAGGAGTAGACTCCTATTACACAGCTCCCACACTCTCTTCTCCCCCTAATTGTGCACCCTTTACCTCAACCTTTACCCTTAATTGTGCACCCTAATTGTGCACCCTTTACCTCAACCTTTTCCCCTAATTGTGCACCCTTTACCTCAACCTGTAAAGGGCACTTAAGGAAAAAACAACAGCATTATTATTATAATCAATGATAAAATATTGAACACTTTCCCCACAAAATCAGGAAAAGGGCATTTTTATTATTTCTCTTCAGTATTGTACTGAAGATGCTAGCTAGTACAGTAAGGCAAGAAAACAGAAAGGCATAAAGATCAGAAAGGAAGAAGTAAAACTGTCTATAATCAAAGATGATGTAATTATTTACTTGGAAAATTCTAAGGAATGTACAAATCAGCTATTAGACCTGCTAAGAGAATTCTGCAAGGTCAACATACAAAAATCAATTGTGTTTTTATATATTGGTAGCCAAAAAACTGGAAAATGAAATTCCTTAAAATTCTACATTTTCAAAAGACATAAAATACTTAGGAATAAATGTATCAAAGATGTACAAGACATAAAAACTACAAAATATTGCTGACAGAAACTCAAGAGGAAGACTTTACTATTACAGAAAATTTGGAAATATTTAAAAATAATGTTGAAAAATGCATCATGTTCATGAATTGAAGACTACATTTTTATGATGCCATTTCTTCCCAACTCCCAGTAAATATACCATAGCTGTTTTTTGTAGAAATTAGCAAGCTGATTCTAAAATTTGTATGGAAATGCAAAGTACCTAGAATATCCAAGGTAATCTTGAAAACGAGGAACAACTTTAGAGGATTAATACTAACCAACTTCAGGGTTTACTCTAAAGCTACAGTAATCAAGACAGTATACTAATGGCATAAGGATAGAAAAATAGATCAATGCCAGACACTTTAAAATCATTTGATTTCCAACCAAAGCAATCAATGGGGAAAGAAAGTCTTTTTAATAAATGGTCCTAGAACAACTAGATATCAATATGGGGGAAAAATATAGTAGCGTCTATCCCCACTACACACCATCCATAAAAATTAACTTCAAACGGGTTATAAATCCAAATACAGAAGTTAAAACTGTAAATTTTCTATAAGAAAACAGGAAAATACCTTCACAAGTTGTGGATAGACAAAGATTTCTTAAATAGGACACAGAAAGTAATAGCCATTACAAAAATACTGATAAATTAGCATAAAAATTTTAAACATCTGCTCATAAAATTTAACATTAAGCAAATATAGGTAAGCCACAGACTTAAAAAAACATATTTCAAACCTAATGTCTAATGAAGACTTGTATCCAGAATATATAAAGTACACATAGAACTTAATAAAAAGACAAACCAATTTTTTTAAAGAGGGGGAAGGGCATAAGAAATAATAATTAAATGCAATTGGGAACCTAGACAGAATCTTGGAACAGAAAAAGGACATTAGTAGGGAAACAGGTATATTTGAATAAAATCTATAGTTAGTTAACAGTACAGTGCCAATGTTAATTTCCCAGTTTTGATAATTATGCTACGGTTATATGTGATGTCAGATTAGAAGAAGCCAGATGAGGCATATACAGGAACTCTATACTATTTTTGCAACTTTTCTGTAAGCCTAAAATTAGTTCAAAATAATAAAGTTTTTAAAAACTGAGTAAAGGATTTGAACAGACACTTCACAAAAGAAGCTATGTAAACAGCCAACAGCACATGAAAAAGCTCTCAAGTAATTATTCAATAGAGAAAACCAAATTAAAACCCAATTCCAGCTCACAACCAATGAGAATAGCTAAAATCAAAAAGACTGATAGCACCAAACAGTAGCAAGGATGCAGAGCAACTGTAAACACTCATACATGTTGGTGGGAGCATAAAATGGTTCAACTACTTTGGGGAATGGTCTGTAGTTTTTTATAAAACTAAACATACACGTATCCTGTCACCCAGTAGTTTTACTCCTACATATATATCCCACGAAATGAAAGCATACGTCCACAAAAAGATGTGTACTAGAATGTTCACAGTGAATGTATATTCGTAATAGCCCCAGAATGAAACTCCAGTCGTCCATCAACAGGAGAACACTAAACAAACTGTTGAATTCATACAGTGTAATACTACTCATAAATTAAAAGAAAAAGACCTACTAATACTTTCAACAGCATGGATGAATCTCAAAAACATTATCCTGAGAGAAAGAAGTCCTACGTGAAAGAATAAATACTTTATCAATCCATTACATGAAGTTTTAAAGCAGGCATAACTAATCTATAGCAAGGGGAAAAAAAATCAGAGCAGTGCTTGCTTGCCTCTGGGGGTCGTGGAGGTGGTCTTTGACTGGGAAGGGAAACAAGGAATTTTCTGGGTGATGATAACATTCTGTGTTTTAGCGGGGGACACCTGGGTTACCCAAGTGTATGCATTTGTGTTGGTGCACACACCAGCCCCCCATACATGGAAGGTAAAGAGGCATGGAAGACAGAGGTGACCACTCCAGATGAGGAGATGGCAGTTCTAAAAAGCAAGGGAACTTACACACCAGTCTTGCCTGGGGCGTCGGAAAGACAAATCTTAAAAGTTTATAAAGAGGCTTTATATGTGTCTGGGTTCAGACACATATACTGTCCAGATGGTCTCAATGACACCTTACTCTCTCAAAGCTATGTCCTTAAAAATGGTTCCCACTGTGGGAACAGTGGGCAGAGTGTACATTCCAAGGGTAGAGGTGGGGGTGAGGAGCCTCCCCCTGCCTGGAGTTGGGCTCACAGGTCGACCTGTGGTCACATCCTCTTGTCCTCTCAATGACCTTCTCCAACAATCTGTCAAAACTTATCAGATGGCACACTTAAACTTTGTATATTTCACTGTATGTAAATTTTACCTCAAAAAGGAACCAGAATCAAATATTAAACTCTAGTCAACGATATGCATGCTAAAGTTTGAGTGAAGTATGCTGACACTTTTAACTTACTTTGAAATGCATTTTTAAATGAATTGGTGGATGGATAGAGGGATAGGTAAATCGATATATGATAAAACAAGTACGGAAAAATGTTCATGTTTAAATCTAGATTGTGGGGACTTCCCTGGTGGTCCAGTGGTTAAGACTCCACACTCCCAATGCAGGGGGCCTGGCTTTGATCCCTGGTCAGGGCACTAGATCCCGCATGCCGCAACTAAGATCCTACATGCCGCAACTAAAAGATCCTGCACACCGCAACAAAGATCCCTCACGCAGTAACGAAGATCCCACATGCCACAACTAAAGACCCGGCGCAGCTAAATAAATAAATACTTTTTAAAATAATAATAATAATAATAAATCTAGATTGTGGACACACGAATGTTCAATGTATAGTTCTTTCAACTTTGCTGAATGTTTGAAATTTTTCAATGTTGGGGATAAAAGATAAAGGCAGAATTTATTTTTTAATGTGAATTCATTTTACACTGCAGATGGTGTTGTACAACAAGTTTCGAGTTGAGTGATACAGAGCTACTTCTTTGCATGCTGTGAGTGTGTCAGCATCACTTCATTTACAGAGAGAAATCACTAACCTCCACTGAGGTTTTTCTAGACACCTTCATTATTCTAAGCACACGGGATGGGTTATCTCATTTAATCTTCACAGCAACCAGCTCCACAACTAACCCATATGGCAACACACTGCAAATTAGAAAAAGGCTTTCTTTCCCTGAGAGAAAGACAGAATTCTTTCTGTCTGCCAGAAAACTGTCATTATAACTCCACACATCTACAGTGGGTCCAAGGTGAATGATACCCCTAGGGTTGAGCAGGACATGGCTTACACAACAGTAACTAGTAGATGTGGTAAGAGCCCTGTGAAGCACAATTACCATCCCCAGGGTTAATATTTCGCCAATCCCACAGGAATAGCAGTACAAAATATTGAAATTTTTACTGGTGGTAAAACTCAAAACTTGAGCCCTTCAATGTGTCTGCAGCCACCCTGGTCATTTGGACCTCCCTTAGGACCATCTGGACTCCCACGTTCAGCAACTAAAGGATTAACAGAGCAGAGGGCCCCAGATCCCCACTCCAGGACATGGCCAGTGTCTACTGTGATTGGTCTAATTGGTCAGTACCTGTGAAGATTATCAGAGTTTAACATTATGCCTTATTATCCTGAATTTACTGATCAGGAAACTGAGGCACAAAAAGATACAGTAACTTACAAGAGATCTCAAAACTAATAAGCTACAGAAACAAAATTTGAACTCAGTAGTCTGACCTCAGACTTGGCCACCGTACCTCATCAAAATTCTCAATGGGAGTTCATCCCAAATTGTCCTCCTGATCCACCTTGATCAACCCTGGTGAACAGCTCCATGGACTGCCCTAAAGCAGAATGGCCTTTGAGTGACTCCAAGTAGAAGGCCCCAGGAGAGATACTGAGTGAACTGTCTCCCTTACCAGGACCAGGCAGAAATACTGGAACATAATAACTACCTTGAATCTGGGTTCATTGGTGCCACACCATTGCTCAGGCCATCTCTCAGACCAAAGAGGACCAGAATAATGCTTGCTGATTCCAACTTAACTTGGAGTGGATGTGTAGCAATCTCCAGGGGACTTGGCTACAAATGGCTATTGACAGTGTTTGAAAACCCTGTGGCTTGTCTCCAAAGAGCTCTGGGATCTCAAATGAAAGAGATCCCAGTGGCCCTTCAGGATCTCTTTCCTGGGAGTGGGTGTGTCTAATGAGCCCTAACCTAGCTCTTCCTCACATTAGTTAGGACCAGACCTGATCTAACAGGAGAACACAAGTTGTGATTGCTTTCCTCAGGGACTGCATATTGAGCCACAGGAGATACTTAACAAAGAATAACCAAAACAAGAGTCTTTTATCTTTTTCAAAACAAGACTACATAAATTTTTTCAGGACAGCCTTTGTAGTGGTTACTGTTCCTGTCAACCCAGTATTCAATGCCCCTTTCTTATAGTAACAGGCCACAGAGATGGTCTTGGGATTCTGGCTGGACCAATCAGAAACCTCCCCTGGGATCTTTTCCTTCTCTGATTACAAAGCCATAGGGTGTAAGTTCAAAGCTTATATAGGTCATATTTCAACTCCACCCAATGGTCCAGTAGTGTGCTCTAGGAGTGAAAGAAAACAACAAGAATGTCATAGAGAAGCAAAGACGGAAATAGAGGAAAACAGAGAGAGATCCCTGAGAGCCTTAGACTTCCTTACTCCAAATAATCCAAAGGGTCAGCTCCCGCCCTTCCCACAATTTGGTTCTGAAAGTCTATACAACCCCTTTTGGCTTAAACTAAGTTGAGTTGGGTTTCTGTCACTTACACTCAGAGAACTCTGTCTTACCAATATAGTTGCACCACACCCTTACAGACATTCAGAATCAACCCGTGAATGTTGGAGGGGTGGAGGGATTAATTCCTGGTAGTATTTAAACTAGAACTGGGCCTTGAAAGATGACAGAATTTAGATAAGCAAATTGATTAGGTGAGAACAATCCACATCAACTTGAGTAATGGCACCACAACTATAATACAAATAAAGACTCAGCAGCTACCATAATGCCTGGTGAATAGAAAATTCTGGAAAAAAAAAGTGCTTATTAGAATAAGTAATAAGTGAATGAAGGAATGAGTAGCATGGAGGGTAGAAGTATATGCCCACCCACTGCCATGAAGAAACATGCATGTGCACACACGCATGCACACGGGCACACACACACACATCAGAAAACTGATAGGGATGGACAAAATACATGAAATAATCCACATGAAAGACAACACAGGCTGTTACTCTATTTAGGGAGGGGAGGTAAATTTTTAAATTAACAACTTTTTAATCAACATAGAAAATAAAGCCTAGGCATGCCATCTTACAGAGAAATCTAACACTTCTATATCTGACTAATCTGTACTTCCGTACCCCCCAATCATTTTTATTGTTATGCCTATGAATAAACGGATAATTTCATGTAAAAAGCGGAAGTAGCAGAAAGGTTGTGAGCAGGTGGGGAACAGAATGAAAAATATATTTGATGAAGAGCTATCTGCTCTGGAGGGTTGGTAGCTTAGTTAGCATGAGAGGATGCATGTGGGATACTAGTTAGGAGGTGGGCAGGACAGTAATCTAGACCTGTTAGCAATATTACCACAGAGGAAATGATGAAGGCAGGAGATCCTTGAAAGAAAAAAATACCCAATGTTATTGATTAGATGGGTATAAAGGATAAAAGAGAAGGTGGTGGAAAAGATCTTGAGCCCTTATAGCTGAAAGTTCCCACCTAGAATGTCATTATCTTGTCCCAGTGTCTTCCAGATAACAGAAATGGCAAATAAAATTCTATTCTGAAATTCTCCAGAAGTCATGAACCATGGTGCTAGAACAACTGTCACTGTAAAGGACTCTGTGTGTCCTTGTGTTCATAAAAGAGGAGGAGAGCTAAGAATTACTGCTCAGAGCTCCTTTGTGTTCCCCATAACCCAGCAGTAATTTATCATGTGTGCCCAGCTGCCAGCCGGACTGTTTGTTTTCCATAGAAACCTTCTATCTCCTACACTGGACCAAAGAGAACCTTGAAAAAGTCCCTTCTGCAGAGCAAAATATGTTCATGCCCAACTAACTGACAGAATAAAAATACAAAATGCCAAGCTTCTGTAGGAAAAATACCTTCGCTTGGACAATGTTCCCCCACTCTGACCCTTTGACCCCTATTCCCTGTACCCATCCAGTCCGGATTGTTGCCTGTGGCAGAAACTGCAGGTAATCCACCCAATTTCCATCTTCTCCCACCATGCTGCCCTTCCCTACTAATGGAACACCTGTAGTCTAACTAAAAGATTACATTTCCCAGCCTCCTTTGGAGCTAATATGCTTAAAAGGAACTGACTCAGGTGGCATGTGACATTTTTGCTCTTCCTCTCTTTCCTATCTCCTGAAAGTCAGAGGAGATGACAGGAGCTCCAGCAACATCTTAGGCCAGGAGGTGACACTGGAAATGGCAACCACATGCTGACAAGACTGGTAGGGAGCCTAGGTCCCTGAAGACAGTGCCATTGCCATAACAACTTGGGGCCGCCTATCATTGGGTATGTATTATCAGACATGTCAGCTCATGGAACCTACCTCTGTTGAGAGGGCCGCTTCATGGATTTGGAAACTGGGTCTCAGAGAGTTTTAAGCAATTTGCCCAAAGTCTCACCTCCTTTCAGTGACTCGAACCCAGTCCCAGACTGTCCAATGCTTTCTGTATCAGAAAGACTTGACTAAAATGTCCTAGAGGTAGCTTTTGGCTGCAGAGCACCATGGATCCATTACAGTTGAGTTTTCCTCTATCACCACGCCCTGAGTTCCCTCTAGAGGGGTTTTACCACCACATCCAAGTGCTTCCCAGCAAACACCAAATGTCTCTTCTACCCTGTGAGAAAGATACATAAACCATACCACCAAGAGATGAGAAGCTGTGAACAGTATTCTGCCTCTACAGTTCTGTGACTAAGCTTTAGAAACCAGGGCAGAATTTCTCCATCTGCATCAGAAAAATGGGAATGCTGAGCCATTTCTTAGGAAGAGAGTTGAGGAGACGCATCACTACAGCATGTGACTGTCCCGTTGACAGGGCCCTGAGGGCCTTTCACCTGAGAGTGAAGATCAAGGAGAATGTGTTCTGGAGGAAATAATATTGGGCCCGAAATATACCCGAAAAGCGGTGGGCCTATGCTTCTTGTGCTGCTGTAAATGTGCTCTAGAAGCTTTAAGAAGTTCTCAGAATGCAGGGTGCCCTTGAGGGGGGCCTAACTAATACTTGTCTCCTCAATACCACCCTTCTAAGGACTTTTACTTCCCTGGGTCAAAGGATGGTAATTCCTGAAGGGCAAGAGCAAGTTTAGCAATTGCTAGCTACCAGCTGAGGGGAAATTCTGAGGTCCCCGTGGAAGGTCTGTTTGGGGTAAAACTGCCTAATGGGTAGACTGATGTGAGGAAAAACAAACAGATTCAGTGTGTGACCTTAAGATTATTTTTTTATTCCTCATTGGTTTATTCATAATATAATTTTTGGAGTAACTGTACTGTTGCAAGGCACCGTGCCTGGTATTGTGGCACCAACATGAAAAAGGCCTGGGCCATCCTCAGTCCTCTGAGTCTGCTGGTGTTGAAATTTTACCAATTTCTACATCATGAAGTATAGAAATTTTACCCTGTCCCATGTATGAAATAATTTTAAATATTTCCTCTACATACATTTAGAACCACATCAGACAGCATTTTAATTTTTGCTTCAATAGGCAAAGATAATTTAGAAGATTCAAGAGTGGCCAGGCAACACGGAGGGAGGCTAAGAGGGTCTTTGCATACTCATCACCATCCCAGGTTCCTTCACTTTTATCTGCCAAAATGACATATTTTTGAAATACGTAATTTTTGTGTGTGAACCTGTCATTGGAAAAAAATGATAAGGAAAACTATTATTAAAAAGGCATTCAGAGCCTTGTCAAAGTGAGGAAATCAAAACCCAGCCCTGGCACCTGACTCAGCCAGGCCCCTACCCCCTACCTCATTCCCTCACTACTTTAAACTTTACACAGCTGTGGGGAAAGGGTGGCCGTTACATGGCCCCACGCAATCTGCAAAAGGGCAAGAGACAAATAGCTTCCATTTCATAAAAAATAGAAACTAGAAGCTTAAGGGTGGCACAACCCTGAGTTCAGAAGTTAGGGGAGCAGTCTCAGACCCTGAGTCTTTTCTTGGGGAATAGCTATCACTGGTCCCCCAAGAACCTGACCTCTTCCTGATGAAGTCTGGCGAGATAGGATCTGCTCCCTATCTCTTCCATAATATTGATGAAAATGAGTAGCAGTCCGACACCTTGTCCTATCTCTACCCTTCTAAATACTCTATAGCAGTAGGGAAGCATAGGACGTCCAGCTCTGTGGGTGTGGGGAGGAGCTGTCAAGATGGCAACTCTCGCCTTGTTCACCTTCTGCCCCGAAAGAAAGGTGTCTACCAGTGACCTATCTTTGCTATCTCAATACCAATGAGCCTGCAATGAGCCTGCAAGCAGCTCTGTGTGAGTGATACTGGGCTCTAGTCCTACCCCCATTTGTGCCAAGAACTGCAGAAGGTCTGGGAATTTACCCTACTTGCAAGCTATCAAGTTATCCTGCCACAGTTTCATAGATGTAGGCAGAAGACACGAGATTCGAGGATCAGAGATAAAGAACTTTATTACTCACTGCACAGCAAGCAGCATGAGCACCATGCTTGCATTCTTTCCCCAAGTCACAAGTCCCATGAGGGAAATGCAGAGTAGCCCAGGTGGATACTGTGCATGCAGTGGGTTTACACCGCAGCTAAGGCACCCCAATCATAGGAAACCCCCAATCTTATAAAGGGGCTGCTAGAAAACCTGCCCACTCTTTGCCCAGAGGGAGACATTTTTATTATACTGGCCAGAAAACAACGCTGCCATCTGCCCTAGAGGAAGACACTATTTCTATCTTCTAAGGCTGCTTGCTATATAAACACCCTTGAAAACATAGTCCAGAACAAAAGCTGTTATAAGACGTGCAGAAATGTGAAGGACCAATGAAGAACGCTCTCCCAGCGCTCCTTTGCATACACTCTCATGACACCATATTACTTTGCTTCCTAATTTAAATTTCAGTTTGAAAGTACAACTCACTGTGATTATGTGATGAATGTCTGTCTCTCCAAAAAACTGCAGGGTCATCAAAGTTTTGACTTGCTATTTTCATTCCATCAAGCCCAGATCCTAGTGTAAGTGTCCAGCACAGTGCAGGTACTCAGTGGATCAATGTACAGCCTAACTAGGGGCAACTGGCAAAATGCAAAGTGTCTAGTTTGATGTTTGCTTGTGACATAAAGGTGCATGGGGCTTTAAGTATGGATGTGGAATTTGCATCACTACCTGGCAAAATCTTCACAATCCTGGCTTTCTTCCGTGCTTTTTGGTGTTCTCTCCATCAATGTATCAAAGCGCACAATAATGTTTTTTGAGGGTTACATAGGAAACATTCATCTCTACTCTGAGCAAGCCATCGCCTAATTAAACAATTTAGATTAAATATGCTAATACAGAAGATCTTTTTTACAAAAAGAATAATTACAAAGGGACTCCAAGAGGATAATTACAAATGGGAAATGTTGAATCTGAATAAAATTTCTATTTTCTTTAATTACTGAAACCCCTTCCTAATGAGAGCCCGAGACCATCTATATTTAAGTACTGTATGCCACAAAGATCTCACCAGGCATCAGGGAAAATATGATTAAGTTATTGGTGAGGCATTGTCCCCATTGCCTATCCAGGCATGCAAATTCAGGGACTTCTGGGCTGCAAGGCATAATCCAAACTGTTCCACGGGACCTAATCCTGAACTAGGGTCCCTGAGGAGACTGGCTCCACCCCCTGACCACTGCGGTCAGCGACACAATTGCCCTGCCTTGTTTTTGTAAGCTGAGCAAATTCCCAGTCTTCTGGCTGGAGAGCTGTTTCTACCCAGTTCCCAGGGATCTCACCAGTTTGGGTACTAGGGAAATGAGCTTTCCAGCAATCCTATATGTCAATATTTCTCAAAGTAACATCTGGGGCTCCTAGGAATTGTCTGATGACTCTGAACACATGTAAAAACGGCAAGTCAGGGGCTTCCCTGGTGGCACAGTGGTTGAGAGTCTGCCTGCCGATGCAAGGGATGCGGGTTCGTGCCCCGGTCCAGGAGGATCCCACATTGCGCAGAGCGGCTGGGCCCGTGAGCCATGGCCGCTGAGCCTGCGCGTCCGGAGCCTGTGCTCCCCAACGGGAGAGGCCACAATAGTGAGAGACCCGCGTACCGCAAAAAAAAAAAAAAAAAAAAAAGTATGACAGAGCTGGGCAATGGGGCCCACCTGCTGCTCAATTCAAGAAACTTCCAATATTTACCTGCATCAAAGAGGTCCTTAACAATCCATTGAGTGAGTTACTGAGGGTGACTAAAGTTTGGTATCCACAAATTTAAATTAGCAGATCACTAGAGTTTATGAAACACACTAATTCAGCATTCTGAGAAGTCTGGCTGCCAAGCAACACCTTAAAAAGTCACAAAACTTCTCCTGCTAAATCAGTGAGGAGAATGCTCTAGAATCAGGCATCATCAATGCTTCTTTGAGGTGGCAGCAGGGTGTGGTTAAGATTAGACGGCTCTGGAGTCAGCTTACCTGGATTTGAAATCTGGTCTCTCCTGTGATGTGTGACCTGGAGAAGCGACTTGACTTCTCTACGTGCCTTCATTTCCTCGAGTGTAAAGTAGGAAGAATAATAGTACCCACCCCATGGGTTTTGGGTGAACTAAAGGACATAACCCATGCAAAATGCTCTGCACAGTGACTAGTGATGATGTTCAATAAATGAAATTATAAATACGTGACTTTCCAGTTGCCTCTCTTCTTATATCTACCCTTATTTTAATATCGTTACTATTAGGTGTCATGTTAGTCCATGCTTTTGTTGTGAAATTGCTGCATAGTTATTTTGCTTTTAAATGCTTGCTGTGTTGTTACATTTTGGTCCTGCTCATTTGTTCTAAGGAGTTCTCTTCCCACTGGGAAGAGGGAAAGGGTGGGGTCGAGGGACTCACGAGGCCACTGCCCCAAGGCTGCCACCCCTATCCTATCTGCCCCACGCTGATGAGTACCACCAAGCTGCCTGCGGTCCCCTGGTGTGGCCCCCGAGAACAGCCCAGGACAAGAAGCACAGGTGTGACAGGCCAGCCGTGCATACTCACGGCACATCCACACACACTTTCTCCTTAGGACATGGAACCAAGTGCCAGACGGATGTTGGCACAAGGAGGAAGCAGAGGAAGGTCCTGATAAAGGCCAGAGGAATCAGTGTGACTTTGGCTTCACAGAGATACTGAAAATGCATTCCTTTCTACTTTTGTGCAGGAAGATTCCCTGACACAGCTTTTAGTTCCACAGTCATTCAAACCACCAGCTTAAAACTTAGGCTCAGAAAGGAACAAGTCCTTAGGTTTCCTCCCCTATCTTGCTTCCTGCAAGTTCTCCTTTGCAGGTAAGCACTCAAGAAGACCTCAACATGTTGAGCTGGAGGCCCCAGAGATTTCAAGGTCAGAAAAAACTGGTTTCTATACTTCTGTGCTACTCTCCAGTTATGCGACCTAAGGCAAGTCACTTTACCTTTCTGAACCTCTATCTCCCCATCTGTAAAATGGGAATGACTCCTAGGATTGTCATGAGAATTCATTGGAACGATGCATGTGAAGGCACTTAGCCAACACCTTTCTGACACACTGCAAATGTGATTTTTATGCACGCACAGGCACACGTGCATGCACACAACACTCATGCTCACTCAATAAGTTCCTTCACTTTCATTCGATCATGTGACCCAAACTGGTTCATTCAGGGCTGCTCACATCCATCCTGGGGTGGTGTCCCAGGCTCCCAAGATGCTGGAGAGAGCAGGCAAAACCACGTATGAGACCCTGCAGAACCACATTTTTCTGTCTTACACACAGCCAGGCTAAAGTGATGAGGCTGACTGTCTAACCAGCCAGACCAGAGCTGATGCACCCAGGTGATGAGAAGTCCTTCCTGGGAGTCCTGGGAGGCTGCACACTGTCCTGGTATTGCCACCTCTACCCCAGGAACTTCTGCAACTTTTCTTTCAGAATTGCCTTCATAGCATAGGGCACATTTTTTGGAATACTCTCAGTGATGGTAAACCTTTATCCTTTTGGGGTAGATACAATTTTTTAGAGTTATTTTGAGATAATTGTAGATTTACACACAGTTATAAGAAATAATGCAGAGATATCCTGTCTATACTTTACCCAGTTTCCTCTCAATGGTAACACCTCACAAATCATAGTACAACATCACAACCAGGGTATTGCCATTAAAGATAGAAGACGTTTCCATCTCCACAAGAATATCTATCTCAAGTTGCCCTTTTATAGCCACATCTACCTTTCTCCACCCTCATTCTCTCCTGGCAGCCATTTCTATAATTCTGTCATTTCAAGAATGTTATATACATGGAAGCATATAGAATGTAACCTTAGGGACTTCCCTGGTGGCACAGTGGTTAAGAATCCGCCTGCCAATGCAGGGGACACGGGTTCGAGCCCTGGTCCGGGAAGATCCCACTTGCCGTGGAGCAACTAAGCCCGTACACCACAACTACTGAGCCTGCGCTCTAAAGCCCGCGAGCCACAACTACTGAGCCTGTGGGCCACAACTACTGAAGCCCATGTGCCTAGATTCCGTGCTCCACAACAAGAGAAGCCAGTGCAATGAGAAGCCCGCACATGGCAACAAAGAGTAGCCCCTGCTCACTGCAACTAGAGAAAGCCTGCACGCAGCAACGAAGACCCACCACAGCCAAAAATAAATAAATAAATGAAATAAATTAAAAATTAAAAAGAATGTAACCTTTAAGAATGGCTTTTCTCACTCAACAAAATTCCCTACAGCTTTATCCAAGTTGTTACATGTATCAATAGCCCACTCTTTATTGCTGAGTAACATTCCATTACAAAGATGCACCTCCTCTTGTTTAACCGTTCAGCTACTGAAGGACATCTAGGTTACCTCTAGATACTGACTGTCGTGAATACAGCTACCACTAACATTCATGTACAGGTTTTTAGGTGAACATAAATTATAATTTCTCTGGGAATAATGCACAAAAGTGCCATTGCTAGGTTGTACAGTAGTTATGTATTTAATCGCATTAAAAACTGCCAAAATATTTTCCAGGGTGGCCGTACCATTTTACATTCCCACCAGCAATGTAGTAGTGATCCAGTTTTCTCTGCATACTCACCAGGGACTACTTTTTATTTTAGTCCTTATGAAAGGTATGTAGTAATATCTCACTGTGGTTTTAATTTGCCTTTCCCTAACGGCTAATGATCTTGAACATCTTTCCATGTGCTTATTGCCCTCTGAATATCTTCTTTGGTGAAATGTCCGTTCACGTCTTTTGCTCATTTTCTAAATGGATTGTTTGGGGCTTTTTAACTGCATATAATTTTTTATTAAGTAATTTGAGTTAAGTGTTGTGAATCCTGAGTGGTTTCTCTGAGTAGGATCATTCTGTACTCCACAAAACACACCAATATACATACACACACATACAGATGCACACACACAATCAAAAGTGTGTCTATAAATCAATGAGCCTTCTTTTCTTGTAAGGATCTTAAATGGTCCAGAGCAGTTGCCAAAACATACAGTGCCAAGGTTCTTAACCTGTTGTAATCATGGATCTCTCTGTGAATCTGATGCGTATAAAAGACCCTCTCTCCACAAAAGCAGACACACATACAGAATTTTCCTCCAGTTTTACAAGGTTCCAGGGCTGTTGGAGCCAGCAGTGGACCCCGGGTTAAGAAAACCTAATTTAGCGCAACGCCTAAGTGGTTGACCAGAAGTGGCCTTGAAGAACTCCACACTCCCTTGGAAATTATAGCTTCAGAGCAGGTTTAAGACTTCCACCAATGGACCTCAGTCTCTCAGAGGCAAAATCACATTGAGCTCATTACTCAGATGCCTGGGCCTGCCTCTAGATCTGACCCAAAGTCTGTCAAGGAGCCCAGAAGTCTGTATTTCACACAGCTCACAGGCTAGGGCTGGGAAGCCCAGACAGAGTCAACAGCCTCAGTATCCACCCTCCTTCACTAACAGGCGACATGCCTATTTTACTTAAAGGGCTTGGAGAAGGAGATTATACAATCTCCAGAGTGTAACTCTCTCTGCAGTGAAAAAGGAATATTCCCCTTAGACTCTGACCTAAATATGCTCGGGAGTCCCTCATCTCCTATTCTCAGGACAAATGCATCTTTAAAGTGCCACCAAGGAAACTTCTAAATCCTTAAGGCTATTATGGACACAGCTCTCCAGGCCTCTTGATCCTAAACCCAATCCCTGCAAGGTGCTTTCAACTTTCCCCATAATGTTCCCTTTTAAAGTGAGCATTTTGGTTTCTCTCTGCTATATCCTACCCTGTAAAATTCCATCTGTCGGTTAGATCACCCTGCCTGATAACTCTCAGGTTATCTGCACAGATCAGTGAGGTGTGCTGTTTACCTGTACAGATCAGTGGAGTGTGCTGCCTACCTGTACAGATGAGTGGGGTGTGCTATTTACCCATACAGATCAGTGAGATGTGCTGTCTACGTATACAGATCAATGGGATGTGCTAGTTGACCTGCCCTGAGCAGGGAGTGCACTGGTTTACCTGCAGAGATTAGCAGGTGCCCTGGCTTTACCTGCACAGAGCAGTAGGGTGCACTAGCTTAGCATCCACAGTCAGTGAGCATTAAAGGCCAAATCCCAGCTCTGCCCTTAACTAGCTGAGCATCGTTGGGTATGTTTCTTAACCTCTCTGAACTCCAGTTTCCTTATGTGTAAAATGAGAACAATAAAATACCAATACCCTCACACAGAAGGTGAGAAGACTGGCTCTGGGTGGGTTAACCTACCCCTTGGCTTCTCTCCCCACAAGGGGATTTTTTGCTTCACTCCTTCTTACTTCCCTGGTGCAGCAGGGTCCCTGTAATGCAACACTGAGCCCTCCTCTCCTATAGTGGAGCTCCATACCTCCGTGGCACAGGTCAAGTGGGACTCTTGGCAATTCAGCCTCTCAGCCTTCTGTTAATGAATTCCCCAGCCGGACAGAGAACAGAGTCTCAGAGTTGGGCAACAAGATGGTGTACTTACAGCTTAATCATGCCACTCCTCCCAGTTGGCCACATCTGCTACCCCTTTGGCCCAAAGGGAGTTATTTCCTCTGACAGAGCCCAAAGTAGAATCTTGAAACAAGGGAACCAGACTGCTCCAGAAAGCAGAGGTGACTCACATATGCAGATCCCCCATGGACCCCAGCAAGCTCCAGCCACAGGTCCCCATTCACGTGTCATGCTCTGCTACAGCACTATTCTCCTTGACTTAAATGCAAAATAAGGTTTCCTCTCCTCTGCTCGTGTGCTGAGCTCTCTCTAGCTGGGCGCAAGGACTCCTTCACACTCATCAACCACCGTGACATCTCTCAGATGGCAAACCCCTGACGGTGGCTTGAGCGCCTAAAGGCTTGAACTCCAGTGCCCCCCTGCCTGAGTCAAACCTAGCTGTGCCCCCTTCTAGTTAGGGGACTTTAGGAAAGATACTTAACCTTGCTGTGCCTCTATATCCTCATCTATAAAGTGGAAATGATAACAATACCTACCTCATAGAGTTATTAACAGAATTAAGTGGCTAACATGGTGAAGCACTTAGAACAGTGCCAGCATCCAATAAAGCACCACATACATAGTAGTTTACTACTATTACAGTATTTATTATCAGGAACTTGACTCCATAGGAAGGGCCCCTGATGAGAAGAGCAGTAATTGGACCAGATTCTCCCCACCTCCCTGTGCTGCTGCAGCTGCCTGTTCAGGTTCATCTTATTCCAGGCCAGCCATTCTGAAGACCCTGGGAAAATTGTCTAGGCTCCCTACCAACCTAATCCAAGGAATCTATCTTCAGTAAGTGGAGAGCTTAGGGGCGGAATCATTTCTGCAGAGCCAGCGAACCCTTATCTACATCATGCTCCCGAGTGAGTCAAAGACCCAAAGGCAGTAAACGTTCTCTTTGCTCAGTTCCACTGAACATTCTAGGTCCTGCTTTGGTATTTTCCCAGGAGCTGGGGCTGGTTTATCCCTGCATTTCTCTATTTGCTGCTACTCCCTCTCCATTTTGCTGCCTGCCAACAGACTAGGAAATTACAAGCTCTGGAGTGAGAGTGCCGAGCTTCAACTGCTGGTTGTGTTGCTTCTTCTCTGTGCCTCAGTCTCCTCCTCTGTAAAATGTGTGTCAACAATAGTTCCTACATCATACGGTCGTTAGAAAAACTAAATGAAACATTATATGCAAACACTGCAGGTAACGCGCAGTGGCTGGCACACAGGTGGATCCATCAACGAATGTTGGCTCTTTTTATATATTTTCCCCAATTTTTTCTCAGTTCCATCTACATTATGGTAGCATGGAAGCTCCTGGATTTTGATGCCAATATGACACAGGATCAATCACATTCCATATCCATTCCGCCAACACACACACACACACACACACACACATACACCCCACCGCCCAGAACAGCCTATAGAGGCTGGATGACCCCACGGAGAGATGATGCGGAAGAAGGTGCTCAGGAACCCAGTACTCCTCCTTCCTCTGCTCTTGCCTGTTTAGAGCTGGTATTTCTGGGCCTGTGGAGGGGGAGGCAGTCGTTTGCCGAATGGGCTCTCATGATAGGGTCTATATCTCACGTACCCCTCGCAGGAGTGCACAGAGCACTGTGACTTAGATCAGCTGCTGTTTTCTAATTTCTTCAGTGCCCACCTGCTGTCTAAGCTAATTTAACAGCCTCCACAGCACTGGGGAGCCGGATGTTCAAATGTTCACAGGAGGCTCACAGCCAACCCAAGTGAGGCAAGTTAGCACGGACACAGCCATACACACAGGCGTTAAATAAAATAAGCACACAGATCACAAACCCTGGATGATGTTCTGCTAACATCCGATTAGCAAACATGCCCCTTAAGGGAAAATCTCCCTTTCCATGTTTTCCTGTAAAGCGATCCATAATGTTAGCGAGGGAATTTGAGACGTTGCTCTGTGTGTGCTTATGGCCACAGTTCTGTGTTCCTGACTGGGAATTGGAGGGGGTGTGTGTGTGTGTGTGTGTATGTGTGTGTGTGTGTGTGTGTGCGCGCACGCGCACATGTTCCTGTTAGGTGGAGGATTGCTGATGGGCAGTAGGAATAAAAGATGCATAAAAAATACCAATTCTCGAGAAACGGCTTCCGGGAAGATGGCGGAAGAGTAAGACGCGGAGATCGCCTTCCTCCCCACGGATACACCAGAAATACATCTACACGTGGAACAACTCCTACAGAACACCTACTGAAGGCTGGCAGAAGACCTCAGACCTCCCAAAAGGCAAGAAACCCCCCACGTACCTGGGTAGGGCAAAAGAAAAAAGAATAAACAGAGACAAAAGAATAGGCACGGGACCTGCACCAGTGGGAGGGCGCTGTGAAGGAGGAAAAGTTTCCACACACTAGGAAGCCCCTTCGCGGGCGGAGACTGCGGGTGGCGGAGGGGGAAAGCTTCGAAGCCGTGGAGGAGAACACAGCAACACGGATGCGGAGGGCAAAGCGGAGAGATTCCCTCATAGAGGATCAGGGCCGACCGGCACTCACCAGCCCGAGAGGCTTGTCTGCTCACCCGCCGGGGCGGGCGGGGCTGGGAGTTGAGGCTTGGGCTTCAGAGGTCGGATCCCAGGGAGAGGACTGGGGTTGGCAGCGTGAACACAGCCTGCAGGGGGTTAGTGCGCCACGGCTAGCCGGGAGGGAGTCCGGGGAAAAGTCTGGACCTGCCGAAGAGGCAAGAGACTTTTTCTTACCTCTGTTTCCTGGTGCACGAGGAGACGGGATTAACAGCGCCGCTCAAAGGAGCTCCAGAGACGGGCGCGAGCCGCGGCTAAAAGCGCGGACCCCAGAGACGGGCATGAGACGCTAAGGCTGCTGCTGCCGCCCCCCAAGAAGCCTGTGTGCGAGCACAGGTCACTATTCACACCCCCCTTCCGGGGAGCCTGTGCAGCCCGCCACTGCCACGGTCCCGGGAGAACACACGGCGCGCCTCAGGCTGGTGCAACGTCACGCCGGCCTCTGCCGCCGCAGGCACGCCCCCGCACTGCGTGCCCCTCCCTCTCCCCCGGCCTGAGTGAGCCAGAGCCCCCGAATCAGCTGCTCCTTTAACCCCGTCCTGTCTGAGCGACGACCAGACGCCCTCCAGTGACCTACACGAAAGGCGGGGCCAAATCCAAAGCTGAGCCCCTGGAAGCTGTGAGAACAAAGAAGAGAAAGGGAAATCTCCCCCGGAAGCCTCAGAAGCAGCGAATTAAAGCTCCATAATCAACTTGATGTACCCTGCATCTGTGGAATACATGAATAGACAACGAATCATCCCGAATTAAGGAAGTGGGCTTTGAGAACAAGGTTTATGATTTTTTCCCCTTTTCCTCTTTTTGCGAGTGTGTATGTGTATGCTTCTGTGTGAGATTTTATCTATATAGCTTTGCTTCCACCATTTGTCCTAGGGTTCTATGCGTCCGTTTTTTTTTTTTGTTATTGTTTTTTGGGTTTTTTTTTTTTTTGCTTAATAAATATTTTTTATTTTAATAATTTTATTTTACTTTATCTTCTTTCTTTCTTTCCTTCCTTCCCTCCTTTAGACAACGAATCATGCCAAATTGAGGAGGTGGACTTTCAGAGCAAGATTTATGATTTTTTTCCCCTTTTCCTCTTTTTCTGAGTGTGTATGTGTATGCTTCTCTGTGAGATTTTGTCTGTATAGCTTTGCTTCCACCATTTGTCCTAGGGTTCTATCTGTCCATTTTTTTGTTGGTTTGTTTGTTTTACATTTTTTTCTTTTTTTCCTCTTAATAATTATTGTTTTATTTTAATAACTTTATTATATTTTATCTTACTTTATTTTATTTTACTTTATCTTCTTTCTTTCTTTTTTTCTTCCTTCCCTCCTTCCTTCCTTCCTCCCTCCCTCCTATCTTCCTTTCTTTCTTTCTTTCTTTCTACTTCTACTAATTCTTTCTTTCTACTTTTTCTCCCTTTTATTCTGAGCCATGTGGATGAAAGGATCTTGGTGCTCCAGCTAGGAGTCAGTGCTGTGCCTCTGAGGTGGGAGAGCCAACTTCAGGACACTGGTCCACAAGAGACCTCCCAGCCCCACATAATATCAAATGGCGAAAATCTCCCAGAGATCTCCATCTCAACACCAGCACCCAGCTTCACTCAACAACCAGCAAGCTACGGTGCTAGACATCCTATGCCAAACAACTAGCAAGACAGGAACACAACCCCACCCATTAGCAGAGAGGCTGCCTAAAATCATAAGTCCACAGACACCCGAAAACACACCACCAGACGTGGACCTGCCCACCAGAAAGACGAGATCCAGCCTCATCCACCACAACACAGGCACTAGTCCCCTCCACCAGGAAGCCTACACAACCCACTGAACCAACCTTAGCCACTGGGGACAGACACCAAAACAACGGGTACTATGAACCTGCAGCCTGCAAAAAGGAGACCCCAAACACAGTAAGATAAGCAAAATGAGAACACAGAAAAACACACAGCAGATGAAGGAGCAAGATAAAAACCCACCAGACCTAACAAATGAAGAGGAAATAGGCAGTCTACCTGAAAAAGAATTCAGAATAATGGTAGTAAAGATGATCCAAAATCTTGGATATAGAATAGACAAAATGCAAGAAACATTTAAAAAGGACGTAGAAGAACTAAAGATGAAACAAACAACAATGAACAACACAATAAGTGAAATTAAAAATACTCTAGATGGATCAATAGCAGAATAACTGAGGCAGAAGAATGGATAAGTGACCTGGAAGATAAAATAGTGGAAATAACTACTGCAGAGCAGAATAAAGAAAAAAGAATGAAAAGAACTGAGGACAGTCTCAGAGACCTCTGGGACAACATTAAATGCATGAATATTCGAATTATAGGGGTCCCAGAAGAAGAAGAGAAAAAGAAAGGGACTGAGAAAATATTTGAAGAGATTATAGTTGAAAACTTCCCTAATATGGGCAAGGAAATAGTTAATCAAGTCCAGGAAGCACAAAGAGTCCCATACAGGATAAATCCAAGGAAAAATATGCCAAGACACATAATAATCAAACTGTCAAAACTTAAATACAAAGAAAACATATTAAAAGCAGCAAGGGAAAAACAACAAATAACACACAAGGGAATCCACATAAGGTTAACACTGATCTTTCAGCAAAAACTCTGCAAGCCAGAAGGGACTGGCAGGACATACTGAAAGAGATGAAGGAGAAAAACGTGCAACCAAGACTTCTCTACCCAGCAAGGATCTCATTCAGATTTGATGGAGAAATTAAAAACTTTACAGACAAGCAAAAGCTGAGAGAGTTCAGCACCACCAAACCAGCTTTACAACAGCTAAAGGAACATCTCTAGGCAAGAAACACAAGAGAAGAAAAGACCTACAATAACGAACCCAAAACAATTAAGAAAATGAGAATAGGAACATACATATCGATAATTACCTTAAATGTAAATGGACTAAATGCTCCCACCAAAAGACACAGATTGGCTGAATGGATACAAAAACAAGACGCATATATTTGCTGTCTACAAGAGACCCATTTCAGACCTAGAGACACATACAGACTGAAAGTAAGGGGATGGAAAAAGATATTTCATGCAAATGGAAACCAAAAGAAAGCTGGTGTAACAATTCTCATATCAGACAAAATAGACTTTAAAATAAAGACTATTACAGGAGACAAAGAAGGACACTACATAATGATCAAGGGATCAATCGAAGAAGAAGATGTAACAACTGTAAATATTTATGCAGCCAACATAAGAGCACCCCAATAAATAAGGCAAATGCTAACAGCCATAAAAGGGTAAATCGACAGTAACACATTCATAGTAGGGGACTTTAACACCCCACTTTCACCAATGGACAGATCATCCAAAATGAAAATAAATAAGGAAACACAAGCTTTAAATGATACATTAAACAAGATGGACTTAATTGATATTTATAGGACATTCCATCCATAAACAACAGAATACAATTTCTTTGCAACTGCTAATGGAACATTCTCCAGGATACATCACATCTTGGGTCACAAATCAAGCCTTGGTAAATTTAAGAAAATTGAAATTGTATCAGGTATCTTTTCCGACCACAATGCTATGAGACTAGATATCAATTACAGGAACAGATCTGTAAAAAATACAAACACATGGAGGCTAAACAATACACTACTTAATGACTAAGTGATCAATGAAGACATCAAAGAGGAAATCAAAAAATACCTAGAAACAAATGACAATGGAGACACGATGACCCAAAACCTATGGGATGCAGCAAAAGCAGTTCTAAGAGGGAAGTTTATAGAAATACAATCCTACCTTAAGAAACAGGAAACATCTCGAATAAACAACCTAAACTTGCACCTAAAGCAATTAGAGAAAGAAGAACAAAAAAACCCCAAAGTTAGCAGAAGGAAAGAAATCATAAAAATCAGATCAGAAATAAATGAAACAGAAATGAAGGAAATGATAGCAAAGATCAATAAAACTAAAAGCTGGTTCTTTGAGAAGATAAACAAAATTGATACACCATTAGCCAGACTCATCAAGAAAAATGGGAGAAGACTCAAATCAATAGAATTAGAAATGAAAAAGGACAAGTAACAACTGACACTGCAGAAATACAAAAGATCATGAGAGATTACTACAAGCAACTCTATGCCAATAAAATGGACAACCTGGAAGAAATGGACAAATTCTTAGAAATGCACAACCTGCCAAGACTGAATCAGGAAGAAATAGAAAATATGAACAGACCATTCACAAGCACTGAAATTGAAACTGTGATTAAAAATCTTCCAACAGACAAAAGCCCAGGACCAGATGGCTTCACAGGCAAATTCTATCAAACATTTAGAGAAGAGCTAACACCTATCCTTCTCAAACTCTTCCAAAATATAGCAGAGGGAGGAACACTCCCAAACTCATTCTACGAGGCCACGATCACCCTGATACCAAAACCAGACAAGGATGTCACAAAGAAAGAAAACTACAGGCCAACATCACTGATGAACATAGATGCAAAAATCCTCAACAAAATACTAGCAAACAGAATCCAACAGCACATTAAAAGGATCATACACCATGATCAAGTGGGGTTTATTCCAGGAATGCAAGGATTCTTCAATATACGCAAGTCAATCAACGTGATACACCATATTAACAAATTGAATGAGAAAAACCATATGATCATCTCAATAGATGCAGAGAAAGCTTTCGACAAAACTCAACACACATTTATGATAAAAACCCTGCAGAAAGTAGCATAGAGGGAACTTTCCTCACCATAATAAAGGCCATATATGACAAACCCACAGCCAACATCGTCCTCAATGGTGAAAAACTGAAAGCATTTCCGCTAAGATCAGGAACAAGACAAGGTTGCCCACTCTCACCACTCTTATTCAACATACTTTTGGAAGTTTTAGCCACAGCAATCAGAGATGGAAAGGAAATAAAAGGAATCCAAATCGGAAAAGAAGATGTAAAGCTGTCACTGTTTGCAGATGACATGGTACTATACATAGAGAATCCTAAAGATGCTACCAGAAAACTACTAGAGCTAATCAATGAATTTGGTAAACTAGCAGGATACAAAATTAATGCACAGAAATCTCTGGCATTCCTATACACTAATGATGAAAAATCTGAAAGTGAAATCAAGAAAACGCTCCCATTTACCACTGCAACAAAAAGAATAAAATATCTAGGAATAAACCTACCTGAGGAGACAAAAGACCTGTATGCAGAAAATTATAAGACACTGATGAAAGAAATTAAAGATGATACAAATAGATGGAGAGATATACCATGTTCTTGGATTGGAAGAATCAACATTGTGAAAATGACTCTACTACCCAAAGCAATCTACAGATTCAATGCAATCCCTATCAAACTACCACTGGCATTTTTCACAGAACTAGAACAAAAAATTTCACAATTTGTATGGAAACACAAAAGACCCCGAATAGCCAAAGCAGTCTTGAGAACGAAAAACGGAGCTGGAGGAATCAGGCTTCCTGACTTCAGACTATACTACAAAGCTACAGTAATCAAGACAGTATGGTACTGGCACAAAAACAGAAAGATAGATCAATGGAACAGGATAGAAAGCCCAGAGATAAACCCACGCACATATGGTCACCTTATCTTTGATAAAGGAGGTAGGAATGTACAGTGGAAAGGACAGCCTCTTCAATAAGTGGTGCTGGGAAAACTGGACAGGTACATCTAAAAGTATGAGATTAGATCACTCCCTAACACCATACACAAAAATAAGCTCAAAATGGATTAAAGACCTAAATGTAAGGCCAGAAACTATCAAACTCTTAGAGGAAAACATAGGCAGAACACTCTATGACATAAATCACAGCAAGATCGTTTTTGACCCACCTCCTAGAGTAATGGAAATAAACAAATGGGACCTAATGAAACTTCAAAGCTTTTGCACAGCAAAGGAAACCATAAACAAGACCAAAAGACAACCCTCAGAATGGGAGAAAATATTTGCAAATGAAGCAACTGACAAAGGATTAATCTCCAAAATTTATAAGCAGCTCATGCCGCTCAATAACAAAAAAACAAACAACCCAATCCAAAAATGGGCAGAAGACCTAAATAGACATTTCCCCAAAGAAGATATACAGACTGCCAACAAACACATCAACATCATTAATCATTAGAGAAATGCAAATCAAAACTACAATGAGATATCATCTCACACCAGTCAGAATGGCCATCATCAAAATATCTAGAAACAATAAATGCTGGAGAGGGTGTGGAGAAAAGGGAACCCTCTTGCACTGTTGATGGGAATGTAAATTGATACAGCCACTGTGGAGAACAGTATGGAGGTTCCTTAAAAAACTATAAATAGAACTACCATATGACCCAGCAATCCCACTACTGGGCATATACCCTGGAAAACCATAATTCAAAAAGAGTCCTGTACCACAATGTTCATTGCAGCTCTATTTACAATAGCCCAGAAATGGAAACAACCTAAGTGTCCATCATCGGATTAATGGATAAAGAAGATGTGGCAGATATATACAATGGAATATTACTCAGCCATGAAAAGAAACGAAATTGAGCTATTTGTAATGAGGTGGATAGACCTAGAGTCTGTCATACAGAGTGAAGTAAGTCAGAAAGAGAAATACAAATACCGTATGCTAACACATATATATGGAATTTAAGCAAAAAAAATGTCATGAAGAACCTAGGGGTAAGACAGGAATAAAGAGACCTACTAGAGAATGGACTTGAGGACATGGGGAGGGGGAAGGCTGAGCTGTGACAAAGTGAGAGAGAGGCATGGACGTATATACACTACCAAACGTAAGGTAGATAGCTAGTGGGAAGCAGCCGCATAGCACAGGGAGATCAGCTCGGTGCTTTGTGACCGCCTGGAGGGGTGGGATAGGGAGGGTGGGAGGGAGGGAGACGCAAGAGGGAAGAGATATGGGAACATATGTATATGTATAACTGATTCACTTTGTTATAAAGCAGAAACTAACACACCATTGTAAAGCAATTATACTCCAATAAAGATGTAAAAAAATAAATAAAAATACTAATTCTCCTTTGTAAGCCATGTAGCATCCCCCAACACTAGTACCTCTTTCTACCACCTGCCCATGGAGATATTTATCACATGAATGTCTAGGAGCCTGTCTTGGGGATATAGAACAGATGATGTGGAGGAAAGTTTAAATGGCTGGTCTGGCCATGAAGTCTTCCCTGCCACTAACGTGAGATTCATTGTCTTCCCTGGGCCAAATATGCATCAGGCTTAGGCTCTATTTTATACTTCCCTGTGACTCTTCTGAAGTCCTTTAGACACAGGTATATTAAGCTTAGTTTTCCTGTTGTCGTACAATGTGTCCCAGGGGGTCCTCTCTTCTTCCTTCTGACTGGAGGAACCTTAAATCTAGTCTTCTACTCAGTTATTTCCTCCTCCCTGGATCCCATGGCAGTGGCTATCTCTCTCCCCCTTTGGGCCGCTTGCTGACCTGGCTTATTTGACTCTTTCTTCTGTACGTGCTTCATCTCACCAGTCAGACTGTGAGTTCACAGGAGGCAAAGGCAATGTCCTGAACCACTCTCCTTTCCCTCACAGCATCAGCATAGGCCAGGACACTGAGTAGATGTTCAATGAGTGTAGTGTCCAGTGCGATGACCAGTTCCTCTTACTCTTGTCCTGATGCTTTTATTTCCAGAAAAGGCACTAACAGTCCTCTGCGTTAGGGACCTGAAAATGTATTTCTCATCTTAACACAGTACCCCTCCTTTCCAAGATACCTCAGGGACCTACCTCTCCACCCAGAAGTCATCCCAGTCAGAAGCCAGGCATCACCCTTGAGGTCTCCTGATAACTCAGAAGAACGGCCTAGGTTATGCTGTCCATTGTGGATGAGCAGAGGGCTGATACATATTTCATATAGCACGTCTAACTACAGCCCATGGGGCAGAATTAGCCACAAGTCCCCACCTAGCTGCAAGGGGACAGGAGAATGCAGCGACCAGATAAAATTCTGAGTGACCACCATTTGCTCAAAATGTCTGTCATATGTCTCTCCACCCCCAGCTCCCCACCCCTGACCAGTCTGTCATCAATGCATACTCACTCTACCTTGCCCATTTTTAGAAAATATGCCCATTTCTTCCATCCCCAAAGACATTGCTTATTTCAGGCCCTCATCATCATTGCCTTCAGTGTTATCCCCAAACCTAAACTCCTCTATCTACAGCAGATACAATGATCTTCTTAAAACACAACCTAAGGATGTTGGACCCACCACTTAAAACACCTTAACAGAGCCCTTTGTATACAGAATACTTCTCTTAGCACGACCCATATGCCCACCTCACAACAGCTCTGCCTACCTGTCCAGTCTCATCTCCCAAGGATCAAGAGGAGGCTGAAATCCAGCCCAACCCACTTGCCAAGCCTTAATCTCTGGGGATAGGCTGCATATTTTTGGAAAAGGGGGTGCCCTTTTATCTCTAGGCACCTTTTTCTAATTCAAACATATGCTCCCCAGGCTGCATTTGCATTTTTTGATTCCACACAAAGGCTTGTACTGGCTAGCAATATAAATGACTAATGGTTCACCAAATTTCCCCGCCCCCCATTTCTCTCCTCTAGGCATTGACACATGCTACCACTCTGCCAGCAATGCCCATCCCATCCCATACAACCTACTGGCCTGCTACATTTCTTCATCCTTGAGAACCCTCCTCAGACACGACCTCAGATATTCCCAGTTAGAGTTAGTCATTTCTTCCTGGTCTTAATTTGGATTCCTCCAAAAGCAAGCCCTGAGACAAGAATTGGGTGCAGCGGGTTTATTTGGGGGGATGATCCTAAGAAGTGTAAATAAAAGAATGATGAAAGTGAGATCGTTAAATGAGAAAAGCGAGTAAAATATGTTAATAGGTAGGTTATTGCTGTTGACAACTGCAGCCCATTCCCACTGGGCAGCCTTCGAGGAACCATGCAAAATAGCTCACCAAGAACTGAACACACCATTGTAAAGCAATTATACCCCAATAAAGATGTTAAAAAAAAAAAAAAGAGTTCCTTAGAAATATTTTTTTTTCTTTTTTTCTTAGAAAATATATATTGTGACTCAGGGGTTTAAGGGTGGTGTTTTAGAAAATGTGACCAGTGATTGCTGTGTTGGTGTCAAGTAGCAGTTACTCAGATGCTTACAGATGTTTGTTTATATGCCTGTGTCCCAACCTCCTATCCTAACAGTTTTAGATAAAATTTCTGCTTATCAATATCATCCAATAATCCCTCTATGCTGAATTTTAAGTATGGGTTATGGGAGAAGGAATTAAAATAATTTTTCCCCTTAAAAAAAAAAATGAAGGGATGGGATAGGGAGGGTGGGAGGGAGGGAGATGCAAGAGGGAGGAGATATGGGAACATATGTATAACTGATTCACTTTGTTATAAAGCAGAAACTAACACACCATTGTAAAGCAATTATACTCCAATAAAGATGTTAAAAAAAAAAAAGAAACACGGAAGCTGAAGAGTTTATCCACTGCCTCCTCCTCCTCATTGCTTGAGGGTTGTCCTTGAGAACGCGAAGTCCATAACACATCTTGGCTCTCCTGAATGGACTAAGCAAGCTCCGTGTTACTGGAAAAAGCCATCAGGTAAAGACGCAGGCATATAAAGTGGCTCTTGGCTCTATCCCCTGGGCAGTCAGCTCCACTCTCTTGAGTTATGCTTCCTTTTCCATCAGAAATAGCTTGTGTTTACAGTTGAGTAGCCTTCTCAGCCTGCTTCCTGCCAGAAGGTTAAAGACTCAGAGTCCTCTTTCCATTTTGAATTATCTCTGTTCATTTCAGTTCAAGTTAAGACAATTCCTTTAAAATTTTATGTTTCTTATGTATCAAATTATATTCCACTCTACTGGGAAAGTGGCACATCCAGATTTCTTTCTGAGATAATTCCTTTTCTATCTTGTGCCAAGAAAATATGAGACCCTTAAGAGTCTTAGAAGCTCTGTTTTCAAACAAAGAACATCTAACAGGTACATCAGGATTCTTAGAAGTCCTATTGTTTATCTGAGATCTACAAGACACACACTTAAGTACTTATTTTTACACTAAGACAATGTTTTACTGCCCTAAATTTGTTCCTCGCCCTGAGACCATTTCTTACTTTGAGGTCTTTTTGCTGGATTTTGTTTGAGCCTTCTATATTTCTTCTAAATTCCGCTTGAAAACCTAGTTCCTTTTTAAGCTCATCTCTTTCTAGCTCTACCTTATACATTGTGAAAAGAAACCAGCTGACACATTCAATATTCTTCCTGGAGATCTCCTTGCCCAAACCTACCAGTTCATTGGGTATATTTTCTATTTTTCACATGACTCCATACAACAGTGTGGCCAAACTTTTTACCATTACACACTATGGGTTGTTTGCCTTTGCTCCATCCTCCAATATCAACTTCCTGCCTATCCTCCAAACCTTCACTTCTAGTCTCCTTGAGATCCTTCAAACCTCTGCCAGTCTCAAAACCAATGTCATATGAGTGATACGGAATAAAGGATTGATTACACAGATTAGACCTTACATAACTGTGGAAGAAACCAGTGAAGTACAAATCCAGGAGAGAGAGGATGGCTGGAGGATCAGAGAAAAGTCACTAACAGGTACTGCAAAAGAAACAACAGTGAAGAAGTCTGTGCAGGGCTGTTGGCTCTATACCTGGGGGTGGGTCTGAAGTTGCTATACATAGGTCGGTAGGGTCAGCAAGCAGAAAAGCTGGCTATGAAGTGGGGAGAGGGGAAAAACTGAAACCCATAAGGACAAACTTGAACCCACAGGACAAACTAAACCCTCGTGTCTCTCATCACCTCTACCACAAAGACTTGATTTCCTCACCACAAAGATGCACATACAGCCGGGTCAGAAGGCTGAAGGACAAGATTCTATGGGAGCCAGAAGATCTGCAAGCTCAGCTGTCACCCCATGCCAGCAAGGCATGCGCAGATTGGTGACAACATGCATGGGCTGCAGCAGCACCTGGTGCCCTGCCTGGACCTCCAGAGCATACTTGCTGCTGCTTTAATTCTGCCTTCCACTCCTCATGCAAATTTCTCTTGTAGTCAACCCTAACCCACAACCATGCCAGGAAGGAAATCTGGGAACCACAGTTCCAGTTTAGCTGAATTGACAAAGAATAAAATCATCACAAAGGCTCTTAGCTCATGGTTCCTGTCTTAAAGGAAACAATAAATGGTAAATATTTATTTGTATTCTTACCACCTAGCCCAAAGCTTACCACATAGCTATGCCTTGTTCTCTAAAACATTTCCCCCAACTCAAATTATGTCTTTCTTTTCATAAAGAGATAAGAATCTTTTGTACCACCCTAATATTTGGTTAATGTCCCTCTCCATGGGACAGTTTATTGCTTAGAACTAAAGCCTTCTACATACTACTTACTTCAGAAAACAGCAGCATTAAAATTCAAACTTAGCAGTAAAAAGAAAGATGATCTCAGGGTGTTACCATTTTCAATGGGACCTGAGTGAGAGGGCAGGATCCACACTTGAACACTTTCTCCTCATTAGCACTTCAGTTCCTGCACTCAGCTCTGAGCCCCACATCCGCTGACCCTACCCAGACAAGGGGAACTGAGTGATGAGGTGATAATGAGGAGAAAATGTCCTGCCCTGTTCTGCGTCTGGCTGGTACAAAGCAGGACCAGGGATGAGACTGTATCTGGCTGTTTTAAGATCTTTCCTCATTTGGGAAGCAGCGGGATGAAAATTCATCATCATAATGAAGAAGGGGAGGCTGCAGTAGTAATGACCATAGTGAAGAGTGCAGGTAAAAATGTGCTGGCCTGGGCTCACAGGACAAACTCACATTCTTCTTATGATGTCTTTTATTTTAGAATTGTTATGATAAGTCTTCTAGCATTGCTTTCTGCTACTTAACAACACTGGCTACATGATTGTATTAGGAAGGAAGAAAGGAAGGAAGGAAGGAAGGAGGGAGGGAGGGAGGGAGGGAGAGAGGAAGACAAGGCTCTCCCCAGGAGATAAAAAGAGATCTTTTCATACCCTAAGCCATAAAGAGGCCCAGTTTCATGTTATTTAAGCTCTGTTCCAAACTGATTTTTCAGGAGAAAGTTCACAATTGCTCTTTGGCCACGCTGATTCTCCAAGGCACACAGAATGCCTGCAAGACACAAATGCTTTCCTAGGCCTCAGGCCCAAGACTTGAGAAGAAAGCAACATGTGGGAAAAAAACCTTGCTTTTTCCAAGGTGGCACCCTGTCACAATATAGGGGTTCTGATAGTGAAGAAGAGGGAAGGATGACATTCTGGTGGGCAAATAGCAATCTCTGATACAGCCCTTAGGAAGACTTTAAGAAAGGCTCCCTGGTGTCTTTCAGATGGAAGAGGGTCCCCTCCACTGATAGTGCCTCTAGGCCAGTTTCTGGCTCTATTATACCATTCTTTCTCCCACCAGACTTACTGGTGCCTTCTTATTATTCTCTTTCTCTGTCTCCTTCCCACTAACCTCTACCCAAACTTCCCCTCCTTTACTTTCAAGGTGTTCATCCCTTATTTGGCCTCTCAGCAATCAAATGGGGCAGAAACATGATCATGACCCAATTTTTAGATGAGGAAATCAAGGCTCAAAGAAGATAAAGGACTTGCCTAAGGTCACTCCTGTAGTTTGCAGCAGAATCAAGACCAGAGAAACCAGGACTTTGGACTCTTAAGACCTCTGTTCTTCCAACTCTTCTGAAGGGACCCCCAATCACTACTGAGTGTACGTGTGAAGCTACACATTAAAGGAAGGACATACCTTTCTCGTGCCCACAATTCAGCATTGAACTGTGACTTGAATGTGTCTTGACATGGTATTCCTCCAACACTATAAATGCATGTGTCTCTAGGTTTATAAATTGTGCTACTAAACAGTTATGACCCCATGGACTGTCCACAAGAATAGCCCAATCTTGAAACTCTCGCAAAATTCCCAGAAATCTCTAAAAGGAACTATGTTTTGTTTTTTTCTGTTTTGACAAATAGCATGTCTACTGTGAGTGCTTCACTAATTAAAGAATTTATTCACTGTGTTGGCATCTACCATAACCAAGTTTCAATATTCAGTGATACAAGAAGAAACAAAATGAATAGTAAGTCATGGTCCTGTCCTCAAGGAGTTATAGTTGGGAACATAGTTGGAAAGATGTCTAAACAAGCCATTATGCAATAAGTACTCTCAATGCCAGAGAAGATTTCAGGTGATGAAGCAAATATTTCTGCAGAGTGTCATTAGAAAAGTCCTCACTGAAGTAATGGAATCTGAATGGAGTCTTGAATGATGGAGTAGATTCTGGTAGAGAGAGGTTAGGATAGATTCCTGCAAGCGTCTCTGATAAAAATAACTAAAAAGAGTTTTCTGGTCAGAGCAAACA
This sequence comes from Monodon monoceros, assembly GCF_005190385.1. NCBI lineage: Eukaryota > Metazoa > Chordata > Mammalia > Artiodactyla > Monodontidae > Monodon > Monodon monoceros. The sequence goes on from NW_021703782.1 coordinate 56,369,094, forward strand.
GCAACTCTAAGCATCTATTCTATGCAAAACTGGAAACAACCTACTATCAATATGAAAAATTCTGAATAAACTGTGGTATAATTATAAAATAAATAAAATATATCCCAATTGTAAAAAAAAGAAAAGGATTCCTGCAAACAGAGAGAATAGCATAATGAAAGGCCAGAGTTTAAAAAAAAGAAAAGCAAACATCGCCATCTGGTAGTGGCATTAGAGTATTGGGAATACAATTGGAAAGTGGAGCCATAATGTGGAAAGCCATGAATGCTAGAGTCCAAGGTTTGGAATTTTTCCTATGGACAATAGGAAGCCATTAAGGGTTTCTGAATAGGGTGATGAAGCTATCAGAGCAGTGTAAAAGCCAAGAAGGTAGAAACAGAGACCAATATGATTCCTACAAAAGTGTGGCTTTTTAAATTCTAGCAAGTGTGGGCTTTTAAATTCTAGCAACTATATATTGAGTTTGTGATGGTTAATTTTATGTATCAACTTGACTGGGCTAAGGGCTGCCCAGGTAATTGGTAAAACACTATTTCTGGGTAGGTCTGTGAGTGTTTCCAGAAGAGATTAGCATTTGAATTGGTAGACTAAGTAGATCACCTTCACCAGTGTAGGTGGGCATCTTCCAGTCAGTTGAGGGTCTGAATAGAACAAAAAGGCAGAGGAAGTGTGAATTTGCTCTCTACTTGAGCTGGACATCCATCTTCTTTTGCCCTTGAACATTAGTTCTCCTGGTTTCTAGGCCTTCAGACTGCAGTGAGACGTATGTCACAGGCTTCCCCAGTTCTCAGGCCTTTGAGTTTGTACCACTGACTCTCCTGAGCCTCCAGCCTACAGACAGCAGATCATGGGACTTTTTAGCCTCCATAATCATGTGAGCCAATTCTTCATAATAAATCTTTCTATATATCTATATAAATCCTGTTGGTTCTGTTTCTCTGGAGAACTCTAACTAATAAATGTTGTAAATGGAGAATAAGTGTAAAATACAGCAATGCTGAAAGTGCTACCTAGAGAAAGCCAGATGATCAAGCAGATATGTCCCCAATGGGACTTACCTTGGAAAATCTACCACTATCCAGGGTCCAGGGCCTGATAACTCTCTGCTTTTCAGTCTCAGAAACTTGGATCTCATCAGTGTCTAACAGTGAGCTAGATTCAGGAAAACCAAAATTCCATTTATTAATTCACAGCAAAAAAAATAAAGAAAAGAAAAGAAATGGCCACCTAAGTAGATCAGGATTTTCAGTTGCAAACCGTAAAACCTATACTAACTAGTTGAAATAAAAAGGAAAATCACTACAGACATTATGAAACTTACAGGATTTCCAGAAACTCAGAGAAAGTGAATTAAGCTCAGAGTCTCTACAGCCAACACTGGCATCTCCAGATGCCAACACTGGACCACTCGTTGGTCAGTGCCATTGGCATTGTGGATGTAGCACCACAGCTCCCCTGGTGGACACAGAGTGTGAGACACTGAGGGTGGTATGTTGGCCACAAGATTTTACTGTTAGGAGCTTTGCTGCTACTACTACTCCAGTCACTTCCTGCCATTTCCTCTGGAAAGGTAGTTTCTGAATGTGACCTCCTTCTTTATGTGGCCCGTTTCCCTGGTGGAACCTGGTTCACATGTCTGGCCTTAGCCTCAGCAGTGGCTTGGAATGCAAGTTTTCTTGCCTCAACTGTTGCAAGGTGCAAATCTCAATGAGAAAAATCACCAAATGTACTATGGGAGTCCAAAAGATATAGGGTGGCCATGATTATGACAAATATCCCCTGCACAGCATGACCTGGAGACAGGCTTATCTTGTACCATCAAAAGGTTTTTGTTTGACATTAAGTTAGAGAAAGGGAAGTTATATATAGGACTTGAAGTTTTCCATAGCTCTAATTTTTAGGTTCTAATAACCTGTTGAATTCAGTGCCACAATTTCTTCATTCAATGAGGTATACTGGCATTCACTGGATTGCCCCATACCACGCATGCCCTGCAGTGCTGTGGAAAGGGACACTACCTGCCCTTTGTCAGCCTTCTTCAGTGACAGCAGTCTCTTCCTTTCTTCTTTCCCTCCCAAGTCTGCCTCCCAGGCCATGTCTGTTCTTTTATTTTCCTTTTGCGATCCACAGAGCTAGTATAATCTTTCAGAATTTGGCCTGAAGAAAATCAAGAGCATTTTTCCTATTAGCATATACATCTCCAGGGCAAAGAACTTGAAATCACCTTCCACATGTCAGAATGACTCCAACTTTGACACCTGCTCTCCCAAACCACCAGTAATAACCCCAATTCCCTGCAAAAGCTATAACTTTAATAAAAAACAGGTCACACATCAGACACCAGTATTACCAGAACATGCAAACACACACGTACACTCTATCACCAATAACTCATAAAAGAAAATGAAATCTCCAACAGTATCCCCCGACCAGTTTCTCCAAGTAATTCCCTAGGGAGAGGGGAGGGGAGTGTCTAAATGCCCTCAACACTCCAGATGCAATGTGCAGTGTTTTTGAGTTGTCATGGATATCGTCCTGATCCACAGAGAGAAGTTGGGACGCATGGTCTTTATCTCATTACTGAAACACAGTTGGAGGATAGGTGATGACGGGGTGATAGAAAAGGTACACATTTGAAGTCACACAAACTTGGGTTCCAGTTCTGGCTCTGTCTTTTACTGGCTGTGTGACATTAGACTTCTAGCTCAGTCTCAGTTTCTTCCTGTAAAATGGGCATGAGATTCCTACCTCGCAGAGCTATTGTAAGAATTAAATAAAAAAATGTATGCAGTGAACCTCATATTGTAGCAAGCACATGGTAACTACTACTAGCACTGTTATTACTAGTTATTACTAGTAATAACTGTTTTTACTAGTGCTATTATCATCACCTTTATTATGGAACCAAAGGGTCCTATTAGCTCAGAGTTGAAAACAGAAAAGAGTTTTATCAGACCAATAATAGACGCTCTCATTTGCATACATTTCATCTCAAGGCACTTCTGAAGGTATGCAATACTCAAGTGGTTAATTGTTCTTCACACTCCTGACATATCAAATTACAGCTCAGATTAGGGAGGATCCATTGGTGATTGAGATGATTGGCAGGAGCTCACAAGGGGGGCATCTTTTAGGCCTGAAGGAGGATATGGACAACATGGGTGCTGCATGTCCAGCTGTGAGTTCATCTCTAATAAATGGAAAAGCCATGTCCTTGTCATTTGGATCATGGAAGCATTCAAATTCTGCTGAACACTCTGTATGACAGACTCTAGGTCCATCCACCTCATTACAAATAGCTCAATTTCGTTTCTTTTTATGGCTGAGTAATATTCCATTGTATATACGTGCCACATCTTCTTTATCCATTCATCCGATGATGGACACTTAGGTTGTTTCCATCTCCTGGCTATTGTAAATAGAGCTGCAATGAACATTTTGGTACATGACTCTTTTTGAGTGAAGTCAGGAAGAGAAAGACAAATACTGTATGCTAACACATATATATGGAATTTAAGGAAAAAAAATGTCATGAAGAACCTAGGGGTAAGACAAGAATAAAGACACAGACCTACTAGAGAATGGACTTGAGGACATGGGGAGGGGGAAGGGTAAGCTGTGACAAAGAGAGAGAGTGGCATGGACATATATACACTACCAAACGTAAAATAGATAGCTAGTGGGAAGCAGCCGCATAGCACAGGGAGATCAGCTTGGTGCTTTGTGACCACCTAGAGGGGGTGGGGTAGGGAGGGTGGGAGGGAGATGCAAGAGGGAAGAGATATGGGAACATATGTATATGTATAACTGATTCACTTTGTTATAAAGCAGAAACTAACACATCATTGTAAAGCAATTATACTCCAATAAAGATGTAAAAAATTCTGCTGAACATAATTCTGCCTTCAAGGACAGGTGATGCTTCAGAGAGGAAAAAAGCAGAGCTGCCACTTAGGAACCCTGTGTGTAGCTTGACCTCTTCTCACCTCTTCTCATCCCTCTCACCCCAACTCATTGCTCTCCCCATCTCTCCTTACCCAGACACTCACCTCCTCATTACAAGCAGTCTGGGGGGTTGGTGAGGGGCCCAGTAACTCTCCCCTTCTCTCTGCAGAAACAGTGACTGCACCTCTGCATTGCCCTCTAGAAAGTGAAACTGCGTGGCTGAGAGAATCCCATCATCATTCCACTCCCTAATGAGAGGGATTGTCTGCAGGCATATGAAATTAAATTTTAAGCTCTATTGACCTCAACAACAGGTGCCATTTGGGCAAACCCAAAGGGGGCCATTGAATTGTCAAAAAGATTTGACTTCCTGACACTGCAGCACTGGGTAATAGCCTCTCACCAATTCTGCTGCCAGAAATGTCACCACTGGAGGTCCATTCCACTGGGTTCTTGCCCTGAAATCCTTTAAAAATTGTTAATCCTCGGGGAGAGGAAACAGACAACTCAATCATGCTGAGGTGTTAGTGTAAAGCCTGGGTCCCAATCCTGGCTGAGTTCTTTGGCCAAGTTTCCTCATCTGGAAAATGGAGGAATGCTGAGAATTATAGCTGCCCCCTAGGGTTCGGGTAAGATAAAATGAGAACTTATAGGGAAGACAGCATAGGACCTCACATTATGAGTGTTTCACAATTCATTCGTCATTTAAGGAATCTTTATTGAGCTTCCTCTCTGGAAAACACTCACGTGCTTGGAAACCACAGAGCCCTTGAAGGTCCTGCATCAGATACTCTGGGCTGGGCCTGGGAATGTGCACTTTTAACACTCCTCCCAGTAGTTTGCTGAGGCAGGTCAGGTCATTATCCTCAGAACTCATCCACCTTCACCAAGGGGCCAATCCCTGGGTCTAGCTAATAGGATTTCAATTTCTCCCAACAATCAGGCCCTGAGTGGGGGGAGAGCTGCTGAGTGGGGGGAGAGCTGCTAAGTGGTGGAAGAGGTGAGTAGCAGAGAAGGTCAGGGAAGGAGATGGGAAAAGTGCTGAGCGTCAAATTTGAATCAATTGCAGTTTTACCTCCCCCAGAAGTAGATGGGTGAGGAGAGAGCTGAGTGTTAAAGTAGGTAGGGAACAACCATGGGAACAAGCAGCCTATGCAGAAGAGAACCTGTTGAAAAAAACATGGGGGGAATCCCACACACCAGCCACCGGCCCTGAAATTCCAGTTTAGAGCAACTCAGCTCCATTCCATTCAGCAGGCAATGAACTGCAGGCATTTGCACTTCTGTGGTGCCTTTCACACCAGAGCCTCAAAGCCCTTTTCGAACACAAATCTGTTCAGCCTCATAACCTCTCTGAGAGATCTAGCAAAGGGATAGTAGGATCACTTCCCTCCTTACCTCCAGGGCAGCCTCCTGGGCGGTGGGAAGCAGAAGGTAGGAGGCAGAGGCTGTTGAACTGTCACTTAACCAGGTATCTTGACAGCTCAGAGAAGGAGCCACTTGGGATCAGACTTTTCTGGGACACTTTGTCTTAGGCGCGGGATTACAGAAATACCCGGGTATCCACTACTGCCTTTACGGCTTTAGCTTTTTCCTTGTTGAGGCTGAATGGTGTCTGGTGATTTGGCGGACAGTGAGAGTGCCTACCCAATGTCTCCCTCACTCCCTCCTTGTAGCAGAACCCCAACTTTTGTCTGGGGTGAAACAGCCCCAGAGGGCAGGCCATGATTCATTTAAGCCAAATTAGCAATCCTCTTCCCATTTTTCCTAGCTTTTCTTGCAGTTATGAGTGACCATATAACTTGTGTTTGGCCAATGAGATGGAAGGGGAAATCTGCTGGGGATGTATTTGTCAGAATTCCCTAGGGTAACGAATTAACTCTACCTTGGTGACCTAACACAACAAAGATTTATTTTTCTCTCACATTGTAATTCTAATGCAGTCGGTGGGGAAATTGCTCACCACTCACTGGGGAATCCAGGCTCATGAAGTGTCCATCCTATTAGAATGAAACAGTCTAAAACTGTGGTCTCCAAGGTCCCCATGAAACAGACAGAAAAAGTTGGAGTTGGGGACACTGGGTCTCAACTGCCTCTGCTGGGAAATAACACCTACCACTTTCTCTCACAGTCCATTGGCCACGCATAGCCACGTGGCACCAATCTGAGGGAGGCCTGAAGTACAGGGTTACACACAGAACATTTGGTGACACTGTCTATGCCACAGAGGTGACTGCATCTCAGAGATGACCTCCAATGACACCTCACATACCCTTGCAGGAAACCCACTTGACAAATGGTAATCTGGTGTGTCTCTCACTTGAAGCTCAAAGCGCCTAATGGGGCTAGCGTTCACGTCAGCTCAGCATCAGTGTAACTACAGAATACGCTACAGCTGTGTGGATAATATTACGAACTATAAGAAGAATGGCATGTATGATCAGACCACTCAAGATGGCTGCTCTCATGCTCTCTGTACACCCCCTGCCTGACCAGTGTCTGCTTCACCTACACCCTACTCACATGACTGACCTTCCTACATACTTTTCCCTGCCCCAGCTTATGACTGTTCTAACCTTGAGATCAGAACATCTGAGATGACCCTGATGCACAGAGGCCCATCCTTAAGGAGTTTACGATGTCATCCCCCCATGAGCCACCGCCAACAGCCAGGTGATGGGCAGTGCCAATTCTAACCCTGCCCTGAAGATACAGACGCAGCCCAGAGCCACCAGGAGGTCACACTGCTGAAGGAAGGCAGGAACTCCCAGGTCTTTAGGGTCTTTAGAAACCCCTACTCGTGGGACTGAGTCAGCACCAAGAGGAGGCTGCAGATTTGGGGAGGGCCCTTGGACCTGGCCCGGGTGAGGGTCTTCCCGGGAGCCGGCACTCTCCCTCCCTCTCCCCTCCCCTCCCTCCCTCTCCCCTCCCCTCCCCCCCCCTCCCCCCCCCTCCCCCCCCCTCCCTCCCCCTCCCCTCCCCTCCCTCCCCCTCCCCTCCTCTCCTCTCCTTGCTGGCTCAGGCAGGTGATATGCCTCAGCTGTGAAGGCTTCTGCGGCTGCCGGTGTTCGGATGGCTGTCCCGGGGCCCGGCCCCCCGACCCCCTTCACTCCTCAGTGTTTGTGGGGTCCAGGAGTTAACTCTGCATCATGCCGCTCCAGCAGTCATGCTCCAGCCAAATGGTGTTCTTCTTGGGGTGGTGGCCAGTCAGCACCGACATTCTCTGGAATCTTCTGAGAGATTCCTGCAACCTCGAGAGATTTTGCAGGCACTTCTATCGTGGGTCTTGCTCCTCTGTGAGGAAAAAGGGTGCCTAATAAACACATTTCTGCTTTAAGGAAGAAAAAAAACCTCCACCATGAGAGCTTATCAGAGGGAGCTGTGAGGGGCGTGAGCGGTGTGAGGGGCGTGCCCCTTTGCTAGTTTCCTTGGTAACCAATGAGCTAACCTGACGTCAATTTCCCCTGTAACTGGTAACCTCCCACCGCACCTCATTGTGGGAGCCTGCCGCCATGTTCTGCCCGCCGCTCTCTGCCGCTCGTGGTGGGATGTTGCTCCAGGACCTCTCTTCAGACATGTAAGCTCCCCCATCCATTAAACCGTTACGTCTCTGTCGCCGATTCCGGGCTCTTACTTTGGTCTTGAGGCTGGGCAAACACAGGCCTAGCAGGCCTGCGGGGTGCAGCCTCACAACTGGAGGAGCAGCCAGGAGACTGAGGAAACTCCCGTGAGCTCAGAGATGTTGGGAAGTAAGGGTGGGGAATGGGGCTTGGAAGTTGCAGGGGTAATCTCGAAAGTTGCGGCAGAAATCCCGGGGGGGCCGTCCACTAGTATGCGGGGCCCTGTAGTGGCTGTCCTTGATGAATGGAGGCCACCAAGAGAGTTCAGAGAACTCTCACAGACACCCCAAGGCTGTTGTGGAGATATTGGCCGCCGTTTTAGTGGGAAAACAGTGGCCACAGCTGTGGGCTGGCTGTTGCTCCTTTTTTTCTTTTTTAACTGAAGTGTAGTTTACTTTCTTTTCTTTTTTTAAAAATTTATTTATTTTCTTTTTGACCGCGTTGGGTCGTCGCTGCGGTGCGCGGGCTTCCCATTGCGGTGGCTTCTCTTGTTGTGTCTCGCAGGCTCTAGAGCGCAGGCTCAGTAGTTGTGGTGCACGGGCTTAGTTGCTCCGCGGCATGTGGGATCTTCCTAGACCAGGGCTCATACCCGTTTGCCATGCATTGGCAGGCGAATTCTTGACCACTGCGCCACCAGGGAACCCCAGTGTAATTAATTTTCAATGTGTTAGTTTCTGGTGTACAGCAAAGTGATTCATTTATACATATATATATCCTTTTTCATATTCTTATCCATTATAGTTTATTACAAGATATTGAATGTATTTCCCTGTGCTATACTGTAGGACCTTGTTGTTTATCTGATACATAGTAGTTTGTATCTGCTAATCCCAAACTCCTAATTTACCCCTCCCCCCCTTCTCCTTTGGTAACCATAAGTTTGTTTTCTGTGTCTGTGAGTCTGTTTCTGTTTTATAAATAAGTTCATTTGTATCATATTTTAGATTCCACATATAAGTGATATCATATGATATTTGTTTTTCTTTGTCTGACTTACCTCACTTAGTATGATAGTCTCTAGGTCCACCTATGTTGCTGCAAAAGGCATTATTTCATTTATGGCTGAGTAATATTCCATTTTGTGTGTGTGTATATATATATAATATAAAACATCTTTTTATCCGTTCATCTGTCAGTGGACATTTAGGTTGCTTCCATGTCTTGACTGTCATAAATAGTGCTGCTGTGAACATTAGGTACATGTGTTGTTTTGAATTATAGTTTTGTCTGTTTATATGCCCAGGAGTGGGCTCATATGGTAACTCTATTTTTAGTTTTTTAAGGAATCTCCATACTGTTTTCCATAGTGGCTGCACCAATTTACATTCCCACCAACAGTGCAGGAGGGTTCCCTTCTCTCCACACCCTCACCAGCATTTACTGTTTGTAAACTTTTTGATGATGGCCATACTGACCAGTGTGAGGTGATACCTCGTAGTTTTCATTTGCATTTCTCTAATAATTAGCAATGTTGAGAATCATTTCATGTGCTTATTGGCCACCTGTATGTCTTCTTTGAAGAAATGTCTATTTAGGTCTTCTGCCCATTTTTTGATTGGGTTGTTTTTTTGTTACTGGGTTGTGTGAGCTGTTTGTATATTTTGGAACTTAAGCTCTTGTCGGTCACATCATTTGCAAATATTTTCTCCCAGTTCATAGGTTGTCTTTTTGTATTGTTTATGGTTTCCTTTGCTGTACAAAAGCTTGTAAGTTTGATAAGGTCCCATTTGTTTGTTTTTGCTTTTATTTCTATTGCCTTGGGAGACTGACCTAAGAAAACATTGCTACAATTTATGTCAGAGAATGTTTTCCCTATGTTCTCTTATTGGAGTTTTATGGTGTGCTGTCTTATATTTAAGTCTTTAAGCCATTTTGAGTTTATTTTTGTGTATGGTGTGAGGGAGTGTTCTAATTTCACTGATTTACATGCGGATGTCCAGCTTTCCAAGCACCACTTGCTGAAGGGATTTTCTTTTCCCCATTGTATATTCTTGCCTCCTTTGTTGAAGATTAATTGACTGTAGGTGTGTGGGTTTATTTCTGGGCTCTCTATTCTGTCCCATTGATCCATATGTCTTTTTTGTGCCAATACCACACTGTTTTGGTTACTGTAGCTTTATGGTGTTGTCTGAATTCTGGGAGGGTTATACATCCAACTTTGTTCTTTTTACTCGGGATGGCTTGGCAATTCAGGGTCTTTGTGGTTCCATATAAATTTTAGAATTATTTGCCATAGTTTTGTGAAAAATGTCATGGGTGATTTGATAGGGATTGCATTAAATCTGTAGATTGCTTTGGGTGTTATTGACCATTGCTTTGTATATTAAGAAAGACCACAGAGACTTAGCTAACAGCTGAGGCAAAGATTAACTTGAATGCTGATCCTTGTTCCCCTGAAAGTGAGGCATGTGAATGAATGAGATGTACTGTTTTCTATTACTGTTGTTTGTTTAAACTGAATTAGCTATTTAGAAACTGAAAAAAATCCCTGAAAATGGCCAAGATGGGACTCCTTTGACATTCTAAAACTGGTTTTTGAATATGTCCTTAGAGGAAGTACCTGGGCTTCCTCAGGAACTTTAATCCCTGAGAGTTAAAAAAAAAAAAAAAAAAAAAGAGGCCTTTTAAACTCTAGCAGGAAAACTGTGAGATCTCTGTGTCTATGTAGATACATGTATGTCTATATGTACCTTATAAATATAAGATGTCTCTGCCTCCAAATGGCATTGCCAAGATTGGTTTGTGGATGAGCTCTGTTTAATTGGCTTAAAAGAAACTAAGTGCTTATATAAATTCTCAGAAATATAAAATAATTCTCAAAAATATAAAATTCTCCGAAATATAAAAGAAACAGTCCTGAATGAATTTCAGGTTCACGTGATATGGGAGATATTCAGTACTGAATTGACATCGGGTATTGAAGCTACTTAAGCTTGTTGGTTTGATTTAATATAGACATGTCTTCAGAGTCATCAGTGTTAAGTATAACACTTCTGTTGGACCTAGGTTTACTAGAGGTCAAATAAGACCTTGTTATATTTGTTGCAAATTTTTCAGCAAGGAAAATAACTTGATATGATGAAATTTTAAGTAAATGTAAATGACATAGGAACTTTTAGGCAAACTCTATAGGCATAATTATGTTTTGGGAATATCTATCAGGTTTTGGTAACTTGAAACTAAACTAAGTTAAATGAAGAAAATTGACTATCTGGGTCATTTCAAATAGGATAAAATATTGGAACATTAATTGCTGGGTGGGTCTAAGTTTACCTAGCTTTGCCTTCTTAGGAGAGGAAGACTAAAAAGCATCAGTTTTCCAATCAGAAAGTGCTGGTATGACAAGCAGTTCACAATTATTTGCTTCTTGGTTTTTGCCAGAGATTAAGGTTTTTAAAGGTTAAGATTACAATCAGTCATAATTCTAATTACTGTGACCAAGTTTCTTTATCGATTACATTGTAATCAGGTGTTTAACCATGACTTTTTAAGTCTTTTATCATTTATAGACATTTATAGACACTTATTATTGTACGCTGATACTTTTGCAAAAGTACTTCATCTTCAAGAAGATTCATAGGAAGGACCTTATGACAAATACAGTCCTCTGATAAATTTTAGATTATACTGCTGAACTGGGTGAGAAATTAAAGAATCCTAATGGAATACCTGATGGCTTCATAAAAAGTTAACAGAAAGATTGGTTATTGATTGAATTTTTATGGTTTCTGTCTGGAATATTACTGGCTTTGGTCTCTATTTTCCAGATATAGGGAAGCCCTTCCCCTCAAGTTAGTTATGACTTACAGCAATTTGTTAAACTATACCTGTGGGTAGAATTGAACATTTTTCTTTTCTGTCTGGCTGGCTCTCCAGAAATTGGAGACTCTTGGGTTCTAAGCAGCTTTATCAGGTGAATGGGAAAGACTGTCTCCTGGCAAGCAGGAATCTCAACATTTTGGGGACCGCTAGAAGAGAGAAATCCACTGAGGCAGAGACTGACGGCAGGCCTTTGACATGGCTTTCCTGGCCTTAAGAGGCATTTTGGGAATTCAGTCTGAGACTTCTTCCGAGGAGTTCCACCACAGACAGTTTGGAAGAGCCTATGTGGTCAATTGACCAAACTCATTTTACAAACAAATTAGTCTCTATTTGGCTGTGTTTGGTGGAGTTGAGGGTAATTTTAGAGAGAAAAAATATTATGTTTCAGTGGATATTAAATTCTAGTTCTGCTAATTGAGGTCTGTATTTATGAAAGTTATTGTGTTAGCCATACTTAGGCCCTGATGTTCAGGATGGAAAGAAAATTATCTAGTGAAGTTGTCACAGAGTATAACTACTCATGATGTATCACTGTAAGTCTGCTGCTAAAAGCACATATACAATGTTTGTGTAACAAGTTTTGTATAAGTGATAAAATGTATAGCCTATAAAATGTTTCCCCATTAACATACCTCTGAGCTTTTTCACAATATCTGATCAGTTTTCCCCCAACATGGATAACTAGGCAAACATAAAAGAGGCCTAGCACCAAGGGACGTGATCTGGACCCAGGGCAGGCAGCATTCCCCCTTTGAGGGATATATACTTTGGTCTATCAAAAGATTTACAATCAGAAGGGAAAATGATGGAAAAATCTTCACATATGGAGGTATGGGGAGGTCATTCTGGTTTATACATGATTTAACTTAAACTTTACTGACCAAAGTGGCCTGTTTTGTGGCCTGTCAAATATGCATTTACATCTGCTCTGGCCATTGTGGAGGGGAATGCATTCAAAAGTCAAAGTGGAATAGCGGTGATTCTGACATCCAAGGTAAAACTAGGTGGCCATTTTAGAGGTTATTTTGGACACGCTCCTGTATTACTGAAAACTTGAGTTTTCTGAACTGTATTGCAGAAGAGGACAAAAACCACAGGCAGATGTGGTATCATCTCAGAATGTGGGTACTGCTTGTATTTTGCTTAATGGTCATGATCTCCCTTGTGCTGTGCCTGTTAGACATCTTACATTTCATCCCTAGTCTGAGCAGAAGAAATCTATTTGAGGACCGAGCAGCAACACTGGCCTCACTGTGAAATGAGTCTGTTTGCTGGGTCTATAGTGAGATGCCGTTGTCGTCCTCGACTTCCACGAAAAATTGACCTGGTTACTGTGACCATGTGGGGCTACTGACCATGGGGGAGAAAGACTCTCACCACCTTCTTTGTCCCACATGCCAACATATCAGAAGGACCCCCATCGGTAAACATTACTGTACAACTGACTGCCCACAAGCCCCCCGGTCTATGCTGTGTGGAATAGAATAGGCTGGCTTTTGGACACACAAGTCCAACAAGTGGGGTTAATTTTTTTTGTTTGGAAAGACCTAATGGGTCCACACCTAATGGCGTGTGACATAACATGGGGTGGTAGCCCTGTACTGTGACTGCTGACTGCTGGCTGGGCCAACAGACTGTTTCTTTTAGAGCCAGGGCCTCCCCGCTGCCACCATGGAGGTGGCTTTGCGTTTGTGAAAACCCAGAGTGGCCTTACCTTCATTATAAACTGGACAGGATGCTGTCATCACTGACTCCCTCTCCATTGACCCAGTAAGTGCTTGGCTCCAGAATTTGCCCACATGCTGGCAAACGACTGTTCCTAACCTACTAGTTATCTTTCAGTTGATACTCTTTAGCTGCTCATGTCTGTATTGTACTTGTGGTATCTGTTTGCAGTGCCCCTCTACATACCTGACCCCAGGGATATCTCAGAAGAGGGGTGGACCAAGATTGTAAGGCTCATGCAGGGTATGTAGGCGTGGAGTGTACGATCAGGCCACCCAAGATGGCTGTTCTCTTGCTCCTTGTACATCCTCTGCTGACCAGTGTCTGCTTCACCTACACCCTACTCACATGACTGACCTTCCTACATAGTTGCCCCTGCCCTAGCTAGCGACTGTTACAGCCTTTAGATCAGAACATCTTCACTGTGATAGCTTATAAGAGAGGTGGTGAGGGGCACGTCCCTCTGCTAATCTCAACTACCTGGTAACCAATGAGCCAACCTGATGTCAATTCCCCCTATAACTGGTAACCTCCCCCTCCCCCCGGGGAGCAAAGACTGCTGCCATGTCCTGCCCACTGTCCACTACACACAGTGGGGGGTCACATCAGGAGTTTGCTTCAGACATGTAAGATTCCCTAGCAATTAAACCATTGATGACTCTGTTGCCAACTCAGGGCTCTTTCTTTGTTCTTGAAGCTGAGCAAGCACAGGGCTTGTAGGCCTGTGGGGTACAGCCCAACATGGCACCATGGGAAATGGGCTAGTTACTTCTTGACTCAACAAGGAAGGCATAACATTCCCACGCCTGCCTCTGTGCTGGGCTTGGGAGGCTCAGAGTAAATAAAATGGAGTATATTCTTTCTTGAAGGTCCCCTGGGATTATGAAGAAATCAGGGAGGATTTTCAAAAATCAGCCTACTGACATTACACCAAGTAAACACTGATTATTAATTCCATCCATAGAACAATCTCTGAGACCAGAGACCTATTCAGTAAGAATTCTGGGGGAGGAAATGGAATCAATGACAACTTTAGAGGCTATTTCAAGAAATTTAAGTCTTTGATGAAAAGGGACAATTAAAGCGAAAAAACACTAGCATTTTTGTCACCGTTGAATGCCCAGTTGTTTGGAATCATAAAGCATGGAGAAAACCTACTTTAAGTAAAATTTGCAAAGTTCACCTTCTTCGTGGGAACACTTTAAAAGGCCTAGCAGCACCCATGTTGGCCATATCCTCCTTCAGGCCTAAAAGATGCCCCCCTTGTGAACTCCTGCCAATCATCTCAATCACCAATGGGTCCTCCCTAGTCTGAGCTGTAATTTGATATGTCAGGAGTGTGAAGAACAATTAACCACCTGAGTATTGCATACCTTCAGAAGTGCCTTGAGATGAAATGTATGCAAATGAGAGCGTCTATTATTGGTCTGATAACCATTCTTTAATTCCAACTTGAAAGAGGAGAGATTTCCAGACATTGTGATACATTTGATCCAACAATATATTTAAACTAACTTTATATCACTTGGGTGGTAATTTATCTTCTCTGCCTGGAGCAGAAAGAGGTTTCAGTGCAGTAATAATGAATTTGTCGTTTCTCCCAAGTTGGTTTCTTTCAATTGGAGCACAAACATTCAAAACTGTGTAGTCTTTTTAACATGGAGTTGCTCTGGGCATGGAGCCGTTCAAAAGATCCTGAGATGAAGGTTGCCACTTTCCCCCACCAACTGTTGTGGGGAGAAGAAGTCACAGTTCATGAGAATGGAAGCCTTTTCTTGATGTCAGTGATATGCAGTGAGAAATAGATTAATAAGAGAGGAGAAAGGGGATGGGAAACCAGTGGGTGACCTAATGGGACATGATGGGGGAAGCTAAAGAGAAGGAGCCAGAAAGCCACATCTGTACTTTCAGAAGATGGAGTCGTCCTTGTTAAAGCTACCATCTAGGTGCTTTCCATTCCTCCTCACATCCCCCTGGATATCTCTGCTTTTCCCATATTTGCTTTCAACCACGCTGCCTCCCAGAAACTAAGCATCTGCCAAAGCCTGACAAGAAGAGGCAAGAGAGTCACGGACCTGGTGGGATAATGCTTGTTTCATTCGAATAAGGAGGAAAATGTGTTAATAAACACCTGTGACATTTAGTGACGTGCCTTCGTTTTGAACACATCATTGCTCGATATTGAATCCATCCATTTTGGTAATAAACAGCAGGACCACGGAACTCTCGCTTTCACCCGTTAATAAATAAATAATAGGGACTTATTTTGCGCGCTGAGAAAGAGGAAGGATTGCAACTCCCCTGCATGCCTTTGCATCTTGTGAACCCTATTCAGCCGCATGGCCTCCCATTCGTCTCTCTGGAAATCCAATTTCCCTCTTGCAGGTTCGTCTGCCAGTTTTCTAATTTTCGCATCAAACTGCATATTACTCATTGTCAGGCTGGTTGTTCTTGAAGAGTCGTTAGAGACTTAAACCCTTTACCAGTATTTTCAGTCCAGCCACAGACAGTTGCCAGGCATCACATTTTCCAGAAAAGGTCAAAATTTCAAGCCTGAATTTCTAGGCCCAGGTCAGGGCCAATGAGAATAATACTTTTTGAAAGATAAATCCAAATTCTTTAATACAGCAAAATGGTCCATCCCAGCATCCCTAGAAATGTGTGATTCATTTCTCCATCCCCAGTACTTTGCACACAATAGACCAATAAATCATTGATAAGAAAATGAATAAACGGTTAAATGAATGGTATATTTTTATATATGCACACACATTTTTGCAAGATTACTTATATATGTTACACATGTAACAAATCAAACTTTATTGCCTCTAGTATAAATTTGTATTTAACACATGTATACTAACCAAAAATATTTCTCTATTTTAAAAGGATCACTAATTATGCTTTAAATTGTAGCCTTAATTAACATAATTAATTTTAATTTGTATGAATTTGATCCTTAACAATTCACCAGGCTCAGATCCTCCCCAGATCTGCGGCTTCCAAGTCTGTATGTTAGGTTCCAAGGTCCTTGTTCATCCCCACATTTCCAAATTCTCAGAGTGATAAAGGGACTGACATACATTTTCTCTTTAGGACTGGGGTCCATCATGGAAAGAGATCTTTTGGGCTCATTTCAGTCAGAGAGTAAAGAGTTTGGGCTAGAAATCCATCTCCCTGGGGGTCAGTCACATACCTCATTGTCTCCAAATGTGTGGCATGGCCACAAAATTCAGAGAAGGTGTAGGCAGGGAGGCGGAGTCAAGATGGCAGTGTGGGAAGACTCGGAGTTAGCATCTCCCCACAACTAGGGCGCCTGCTGGCCGCTGGTGGGGGACTCTGATGCGCAAGGAGACGGGAGGAACCCCAAAGTGAACCGGTAGGATGTAGGGGGATTGAGGGGGGAGGAGAAGTGGAGGCCAGACAGGATCAGTGCACCTGAGGCTGGGGAGATCAGGAGAGGCAGGTGGGAGGGACTCTACAGGAAGAGCAGGAGAGGAGCAGAGGGCGGATCACCTGGCACACTCGGGCTGGGGAGCCTGCTGAGCTCCCAAGCCGGTACCCGCCCTCCAAAGCCCCATCCAGGCCATGTGGGTCCTGGGAGCATAGGAGGGATGCCAGGGAGATCAGGAGAGACAGGCGGGAGGAGCCATTCAGGAGGAGCAGGAGAGGAATGGAGGGTGATTGCCCCACCCACTCAGGCACAGGGAGCCTGCTGAGCTCCTAGGAGCCAATCCCCTGCCCTCCAAAACCCCCTCCAGGCTGTGTACATCCTTGGGGGCATAGGAGGGAGGCCGGGGAGATCAGGGGAGGCAGATGGGAGGGGCCCTCCCAGACCAGAGGAGCAGGAGAGGAGAGGAGGGTGTTTGTCCCACCCACTCAAGCCCAGGAGGCCTGCTGGGCTCCCAGGTGAGGTCCCCTGCCCTCTGAGACCAGGGGTGGGGGGCACACCTGGGCCCCTTCTGTTCCTTGAGCCTCAACCCCACCCCCCACAGCCCCCAGGGCCTTTTCCAGCCCTGTGGGTCCTGAGCATTGGCTCTGCCCACTGCCCAGACCTCACCCTTGCTTAGGTCCCGCTCTCCATAACCAAGGCCTTTCCCCCCCAGTTTTCTTTTTTTTTCTTTTCCCGCCTCCTCTCTTATTTTTACTATTGTGGTACTCATGTACCTTCTGGTTGTTGATTCATCTATATTTTTATTTTTATATTGTTCCTAACATATCTGTTAGTTTCCTAGTCTAATTTTACCTTTTATTTTGGTATTGTTCTCTCTTTTTTTTTTTTTTGCCACCCCAGGTGGCTTGCGGGATCTTGGTTCACGACCAGGGGGTCGGGCTGAAGCTCTGCGGTGGGAGCTGTGAGTCCGAACCACTGGACTAACAGAGAACCTCAGACCCCAGGGAATATTCATTGGAGTGAGGTCTCACAGAGTTCCACATCTCAGCACCAAGAACCAGCTCTACTCAAAGCCTACAAACTCCATTGTTGGAAGCCTCAGGCCAAACAACCAGTAGGACTGGAACAAAATCTCACTCATTAAAAAAAAAAAATGAGACAGCAAAAAAATATATCACAGAAGAAGGAGCAAGGTAAAAACCTATAAGACCAAATAAATGAAGAGGAAATAGGCAATCTACCTGAAAAAGAATTCAGAGTAATGATAGTAAAGATGATCCAGAATCTCTGAAATAGAATGGAGGCACAGATTGAGAAAATACAAGAAATGTTTCACAAAGATCTAGAAGAACTAAAGAACAAACAGATATGAAAAACACAATAACTGAAATGAAAAATACACTAGACAGAATCAATAACAATAAATGAGGCAGAAGAACGAATAAGTGAGCTGGAAGACAAAATGATGGAAATAAGTGCTGAGGAGCAGAATAAAGAAAAAAGAATAAAAAGAATTGTAGACAATCTCAGAGACCTCTGGGACAACACTAAATGCACCAACATTCGAATTATAGGGGTCCTGGAAGAAGAAGAGAACAAGAAAGGTTCTGAGAAAATATTTGAAGAGATTATAGTTGAATACTTCCCTAACATGGGAAAGGAAATAGTCAATCAAGTCCAAGAAGCACAGAGAGTCCCATACAGGATAAATCCAAGGGGAAACATGCCAAGATACATATTAATCAAACTATCAAAAATTAAGTACAAAGAAAACATATTAAAAGCAGCAAGGGAAAAACAAAAAGTAACATACAAAGGAATCCCCATAAGGTTATCAGCTGATTTTTCAGTGGAAACTCTACAGGCCAGAAGGGAGTGGCACGATATACTTAAAGTGATGAAAGAGCAAAACCTACAACCAAGATTACTCTACCCAGCAAGGATCTCATTCAGAGTCAATGGAGAAGTCAAAAGCTTTTCAGAAAAGCAGAAGCTAAGAGAATTCAGCACCACCAAACCACCTTTACAACAAATGCTAAAGAAACTTCTCTAAGTAGGAAACACAAGAGAAGAAAATGACCCACAAAAATAAACCCAAAACAATTAAGAAATTGTAATAGGAACATATATATTGATAATAACCTTGAATGTAAACAGATTAAATTCCCCAACCAAAAGACACAGGCTCACTGAATGGATGCAAAAACAAGACCCATATATATGCTGTCTACAAGAGACCCACTTCAGACCTGGGGGCACATACAGACAGAATGTGAGGGAATGGAAAAAGATATTCCATGCAAATGGAAATCAAAAGAAAGCTGGAGTAGCAATACTCATATCAGATAAAATAGACTTTAAAATAAAGACTGTTACAAGAGATAAGGAGGGACACTACGTAATGATCAAAGGATCAATCCAAGAAGAAGATATAACAATTATAAATGTTTATGCACCCAACATAGGAGCACCTCAATGCATAAGGCAAATTCTAACAACCATGAAAAGAGAAATTGACAGTAACACAATAATAGTAGGGACTTTAACACTCCACTTTCACCAATGGACAGATCATCCAAAATGAAAATAAATAAGGAAACACAAGCTTTAAATGATACATTAAACAAGATGGACTTAATTGATATTTATAGGAGATTCCATCCAGAAACAACGGAATACACTTTCTTCTCAAGTGCTCATGGAACATTCTCCAGGATAGATCATATCTTGGGTCACAAATCAAGCCTTGGTAAGTTTAAGAAAATTGAAATCGTACCAAGTATCTTTTCCGACCACACTGCTATGAGACTAGATATCAATTACAGGAAAAAAAAGCTGTAAAAAATACAAACACGTGGAGGCTAAACAATATGCTACTAAATAACCAAGAGATCACTGAAGAAATCAAAGAGGAAATCAAAAAATACCTAGAAACAAATGACAATGAAAACACGACGGCCCAAAAGCTATGGGATGCAGCAAATCAGTTCTAATAGGGAAGTTTATAGTAATACAATCTCACCTCAAGAAACAAGAAAAATCTCAAACAATCTAACCCTACACTCAAAACAACTAGAGAAAGAAGAACAAAGAAAACCAAAAGTCAGTAGAAGGAAAGAAATCATAAAGATCAGAGCAGAAATAAATGAAATAGAAACAAAGAAAACAATAGCAAAGATCAATAAAACTAAAAGCTGGTTCCTTGAGAAGATAAACAAAATTGATAAATCCTTAGCTAGACTCATCAAGGAAAAATGGGAGAGGACACAAATCAATAAAATTAGAAACGAAAAAGGAGAAATCACAACTGACACTGCAGAAATAAAAAGGATTATAAGGGACTACTACAAACAACTATATGCCAATAGAATGGACAACCATGAACAAATGGACAAATCTTGGAAAGGTACAATTTTCCAAGACTTAACCAGGAAGAATTAGAAAATATAAACAGACCTATCACAAGTAATGAAATTCAAACCATAATTACAGATCTTCCAACAAAGTCCAGGACCAGATGGCTTCACAAGTGAATTCTATCGAATATTTAGAGAAGAGCTAACACTGACCCTTCTCAAACTTCCAAAAAATTGCACAGGGAGAAACACTCCCAAATACATTCTACAAAGCCAGCATCACCCTGATACCAAATACATTCTACAAAGCCAGCATCACCCTGATACCAAAACCAGAAAAAGAGGCCACAAAAGAAGAAAACTACAGGCTAATATCACTGATGAACATAGATGCAAAAATCCTCAACAAAATACTAGCAAACAGAATCCAACAGCACATTAAAAGAATCATACTCCATGATCAACTGGGATTTATCCCAGGGATGCAAGGATTCTTCAATATACACAGATCAATCAATGTGATACACCACATTAACAAATTAAGGAATAAAAACCATATGATCATCTCAATAGATGTAGAAAAAGCTCTTGACAAAATTCAACACCCATTTATGAAAGAAACTCTCCAGTAAATGGGCATAGAGGGAACCTACCTCAACATAATAAAGGCCATATATGACACACCCACAGCAAGCATCTTGCTCAATGGTGAAAAACTGAAAGCATTTCCACTAACATCAGGAACAAGACAAGGATATCCACTCTCACCAATCTTATTCAACATAATTTTGGAAGTCCTAGCCACAGGAATCAGACAAGAAAAAGAAACAAAAGGAATACAAATTGGCAAAGAAGAAGTAAAACTTTCACTTTTTGCCAATGACATGATACTATACATAGAAAATCCTAACAATGCCACCAGAAAACTACTAGAACTAATAAATGAATTTGGCAAGGTTGCAGGATACAAAATTAATGCACAGAAATCTCTTGTATTCTTCTACACCAACAATGAAAAATCAGAAAGCGAACTTAAGGAAACACTCCCATTTACCATTGCAACAAAAAGAATAAAATATCTAGGAATAAACCTGCCTAAGGGGGCAAAAGACTTGTACTCAGAAGACTATAAAACACTGATGAAAGAAATCAAATATGACATAAACCGATGGAGAAATATACCATGTTCTTGGACTGGAAGAATCAATATTGTGAAAATGACTATACTACCCAAAGCCATCTACAGATTCAATGCAGTCTCTAGCAAACTACCAATGGCATTCTTCACAGAATTAGAACAAAAATTTTACAGTTCATATGGAAACACAAAAGACCCCGAATAGCCAAAGCAATCTTGAGAAAGAAAAACGGAGTTGGAAAAATCAGGCTCCCCAATTTCAAACTATACCACACAGCTACAGTAATCAAGAAAGTATGGTACTGGCACAAAAACAGAAATATAGATCAGTGGTACAGGATAGAATGCCCATAGATAAACCCACGCACATATGGACACCTAATTTACAACAAAGGAGGCAAGAACATACAATGGAGAAAAGACAGCCTCTTCAATAAGTGGTGTTGGGAATACTAGACAACTACATGTAAAAGAATGAAATTAGAACACTACCTAACACCATACACAAAAATAAACTCAAAATGGATTAAAGACTTAAATGTAAGACCAGACACTATAAAACTTTTAGAGGAAAACATAGGAAAAACACTCTTTGACATAAACCACAGCAAGATCTTTTTTGACCCACCTGCTCAAGTAACGGAAATAAAAACAAAAATAAACAAATGGGACTTAATTAAACTTAAAAGCTTTTGCACAGCAAAGGAAACCATAAACAAGACGGAAAGACAACCCTTAGACTGGGAGAAAATATTTGCAAATGAAACAGCAAAGGATTAATCTCCAAAATATACAAACAGCTCATGGAGCTCAATATCAAAAAAACAAACAAGCCAGTTAAAAAAATGGGTGGAAGACCTAAGTAGATATTTCACCAAGGAAGACATACAGATGGCCAAGAGGCACATGAAAAGATGCCCAACATCACTAATTATTAGAGAAATACAAATCAAAACTATAATGAGGTATCACCTCATGCCGTTCAGAATGGCCATTATCAAAAAAATCTACAAACAATAAATACTGGAGAGGGTGTGGAGAAAAGGGAACCTTCTTGCACTGTTGGTGGGAATGTAAATTGATACAGCCACTATGGAGAACAGTATGGAGGTTCCTTAAAAAACTAAAAATAGAACTACCATATGACCCAGCAATCCCACTACGGGGCATATAGCCTGAGAAAACCATAATTCAAAAAGAGTCATGTACCACAATGTTCATTGCAGCTTTATTTACAGTATCCGGGACCTGGAAGCAACCTAAGTGTCCATCGACAGATGAATGGATAAAGAAGATGTGGCACATATATACAATGGAATATTACTCAGCCATAAAAAGAAATGAAATTTAGTTATTTGTAGTGAGGTGGATGGACCTAGAGACTGTCATACAGAGTGAAGGAAGTCAGAAAGAGAAAAACAAATATGTGTACTAACATATATATATGGAATCTTAAAAAAAAAAAAAAATTCTGAAGAACCTAGGGGTAGGACAGGAATAAAGTTGCAGACATAGAGAATGGGCTTGAGGAAACCGGGAGGGGTAAGGGTAAGCTGGGACGAAGTGAGAGAGTGGCATGGACATATATACACGACCAAATTACAATAGACGGCTAGTGGGAAGCAGCCGCATAGCACAGGGAGATCAGCTCGGTGCTTTGTGTCCACCTACAGGAGTGGGATGGGAGAGTGGGATGGAGACGCAAGAGGAAGGAGATATGGGGATATGTATATATATGTATAGCTTTTTCACTTTGATATACGCCAGAAGCTAACACACCATTGTAAAGCAATTATACTCCAATAAAGATGTTGAAAATAAAAATAAAATAAAAGTAAGCAAGCAAACAAAAAGGCTGGAGCATCTAGTGTGACTGACTTTGGAGATGAGTGGAAGAAAGTGGAAACAGGAAGGTGGAGGTCGGCCCCTGGGCAGTTCTCTCTGACCAGGTCCCCTCACCTTTTCTTACCTTTGTCTTTCAGATTCCACATAGAATTGATAAGAGCACCCACCGTTGGCTTGGCAGACAGAGAGGTGACTAGGACAGATAGAGCCCTACCCCATGGAGCTTCCCTCTGGTATGGGGTCCAAACAGTAAATAGGCAGTTACATTAGAGCAAGCAGTGGTTCTCAAACTGAGTGAGCACTGGAATCACCTGGAGGCTTGTTAAAGCACAGATTTCAGGGCCCTACACCAGAGTTTCTGATTCAAGGGGCTTGGTTGGGGGGCGCCGAAAATCTGCATTTCTAACAATGTCCAGTGAAGCTGATGCTGCCCGAGGGCCAGACTCTGAGGACCACTGCATTATAGTGTGGTTAGTGTTAGGAAGGTGAAAGTATGGGGTGTGATGGGAGCATGTAAAATCTGTGAGCAGACTCAGAGAAGGCTTAAGTGGGAATATGCCAGGCAGAGAGAAAAGCACATGCAGAGGAATGACAGCAAAACTAGAGTATCTATGGGAGGCTGCAATCAGTACCATATGGCTGGAGTTCAGACCAAGAGGGGCTCTGGTGACAACAGTATTAAGAAAACAATATCTTCTTCTACTAGGATTTACCAAAATATCTGGTGAAAGCACATTGTAAAAATAGGAAAAGCAAATGTCCATTTCTGTATGAGCCTAGAGGTCTCTTTGCAAAAAACCAACAACAGAACAAAACAGAAACCTTAGACTGTGGGGATTGTGCTTTCTTCACTCCTGAGATTCAAAATATGGCACCTAATTCCACTCCCTTTGAAAATGAGCCAGACGAATGTCTCAATTCTAACAGAAAGTGATGCTATGTGATTTTTTGAGGTTGGATCATATAAAGGATAGCTTTTTCCTGGGTTTCTCTTTCTCTTGGATCACTCACTCTAAGGAAAGCCAGCTGCTATGTTGTGAGAATGCTGAAGCAGCCTGTGAAGAGGCCCCCATGGGGGAGAAACAGAGACCTCCCACCAGCAACCAGCCCCAACTTGCTAGGCATGTGAGTAGTCACCTTGGAAGTGATTCTCTAGCTCCAGTCAAACCTTCAGATGACAGCGGCCCTGGCTGACAGCTTGACTGCAATGTCATGAGAGATCCAAGTCAGAACTAAGATACTCCCAACGTTCCTGATCCATGCAACTGTGAAGATAACAAATGTTTATTGCTGTGTTACTAAGTTTTGTAAGTTAAGATTTACAGTTGTATCAAAAAATATCAAGAATCTAGGAATAAATGTAACAATGTATCTAAGAATTCTACAGGGAAAATTATAAATCATTATTAAGAGATATTAAAGAAAACGTAAAAGAATGGAGAGAACTATACGACATTCATAAATATGAAGACGATATTGTCAAGATGTTGATCCTCCTCAAGTTGGTCTATAGGTTTAGTACAGTTCCAGTCAAAAGCCCAGCAAGATTTTCCTTGGAGCTTGATAAGCTGATTGCAATGTTTATATGGAAGAATATGGCCCAAGAGTAATCAAAACCTTTTTGAAACAGAAAGCCAAAGAAAAGGACCTCGTGCTAGCAGATATTGAGACTGAACAGGTACCTGGCTGAAAGCCGGTTTAATTTGATTGTGTCTCAGTTCTTCTGCCAGGAATTCCAAGCTCTTGCTACAGGATGTGAATCTGGAAGGGTCTAGCCTTGGTAGCTGGTGGCAGCCATTTTATGACTCTGAGAAGAGAAGTTGGTTGAGAATGCCCTTTACAGAGGAGAATGTGAGCCCAAAGGTGAGGAAAAAAGAGAAGTCATTCAGAACTTCTCCTAAAACCAGTTCTACCTCTAGGTTTTCAGTTATACAATATAAACAAACAAACAAACAAAATTCCCTTTTGGCTTAAACAAGTTTGGATAGTCTTCCAGTAGTTGCAACAGTAAGATTCTGATTGATATTCACCCACTTGTCAAATAGCCTGAAATGCCATCATTAGAGATTCAGTCCTTAGCATTTCTACCTCTTCACACTTTTCATCCATTGCAGGGATCAGCAAACTACTGTCTGTGGGCAAAAATGTGGCCCACCTCTAT
This sequence comes from Monodon monoceros, assembly GCF_005190385.1. Lineage (NCBI taxonomy): Eukaryota > Metazoa > Chordata > Mammalia > Artiodactyla > Monodontidae > Monodon > Monodon monoceros. Next base: position 56,394,100 of record NW_021703782.1, read on the forward strand.
TTCTGTAAATAAAGTTTTATTGAAACACAGCCATGCTCATTCATTTACATACTGCCCTTGGCTGCTTTTGTGCTTAAAATGGCAGAGTTGAGCAGCTGTGACAGAGATCCTAGGGTTAAAACATTTATTAGCTGGTCCCTTATAGAAAATATGTGCAGACCCCTGTCTAAGAAGTCCTCTGATATCCTGCTCAGTACAGAGTTTTAGAGTTGCCCTGCCTATTTAAATTTAGCCTGCCCAGTCCTGCCTTCTGAAGAGCTGGAGGACTATGCAGTGTGGAAGAAATTGGTTCCTGAGGGTGACTGCAGGGACATCTCTTGTAATCTTTTAAAATGAGTGCCTAGTGGTATGGGCTAATTCAACAGTTGTCCATCGTTTCAGGTTGGATTTCTTTAGACAAAAGTCTCTGAACTGTGTCCCTGGATCCCCGCTCATCCCCTGCTGCCTCCCCACCCTCACCCCAATCTATTTCTAATTAGCAGCCACTGCTCACTTTCCCTGAGCCTAATGACTGGGACAGGAAATGTCACTAACAGGATTGGGAAAGCAATTTGTCAGCCTTCCTATCTCTTCCACAAGGAATTGCCCAGAGCTGGGGAGAAGGCTGCTTAAGCGCAAAATATGACTCAGGAATGACCAGACAGTTTCAAGATCAAACAGCCCATCCTGTTCATCTGATGCAGAACTGCTTGGAGGAAGCCAGCTTCCTGGGTGGGTGAGAGACTGGGGTGTCGGGTGAGAGATTGAGGCATCCACATCGGTCCATCTCCCCAGTATTCAGATGGCAGGAACTGATGAAAAGACCATAGCTGAAGATTTTTCTTTCTTTTTTAAAAGCTGAGTCAGTCATTCATCCCCAGGCATCTCCCTCTCCTCCAGAATTCAGCACAGGCTTTAAAATCTGGCAATACAAGGGAATTTCATGTGATCAAGATGGACTTTTTTGCACAGAAAAGGATATTCAGAAGTTACTTTTTAAAAAATAATATTAAATTTATTCAAGTTAATTGAACCTAATTTTTCCTTAAGCTTTTAAATTCAGCTTACAAACACCGTTATTTTATATATAATATCAACAAACCTGACAATCACTTTTAGGAGCTTTTGGTTAACCTTGGACCCATTTATAAATGTATTTAAGCATTAAACATTTTAAATAGTATTTATAAATTTAATATATTCTATTTTATTAAATTGTTTTTATTTTTGTTAAAATAACTCATGCACATAACGTCACAAATAGTACAAAAAGCCTTGTAACCAAAAAAGAGTTTCCTTGCCCCACTGCTCCCACTTCCCCCTTTCTGCTTTTCCAGAGGCAGCTACTCTTGACCCTTTCACCCATTCTTTTGGAATATACACTTCTCCATATTTCTAAATAATATGCATCTACTGCTAACTTTGGCAGCTCAGTTTGATTCATTTCTCCTGACCTGTAATAGCCGAGGAGGATTGTGCTCTCTCATGCCACCTTCCCCTTTGCTCGTCCAGATCATTGTCTCACTACAGTTATATCGAGATCTTTGGTTGAAGTAATTCTCAGGGGTCACAGTATTTGTCTATATAAATGTAATTCTAAGCTAAGCATTGTATGGCACTATGACTTTTATTTCTTATTTTGTTTTCCCTGAAGTTAACAATTGCTTGCTTTTTAAAAAAATTTGCCTAGAGTTTTTGTTTATACATTTTGCTAATTTGTCCCATAATTTTCACAAATCTCTCTGTACAGTATTTCATAAATTTTATCATGCCAGGATCTAACACTGCCATTTTTCCCCCTGGAGACTGCCCTTCGGGAGAAATTCATTCTCCTTCTACCTGTGCTGGTCTAGGCCTACCACATACAGTCACCTGTGACTTCTCTTTACTGTCATCCCAGGAATTCCCTTTGGCTTCTCATGAAAAAATCCCTGTTTCCTGGAGCTCATGTCTCCCTCCTTCTTGGTTTAGTCCCCTGTTTTGTTGGAGCATATCCTTCAGTATTTTAGCTGATTTAGAAAGAGGGCATGATGGCCAGTGATGTAGTGATGAGAATCTGTCTACCTCTGGAGTCTTATTGCTACAATTTTTTTTTTTTTTTTTTTTTGCAGTATGCGGGCCTCTCACTGCCGCGGCCTCTCCCGCTGTGGAGCACAGGGTCCAGATGCACAGGCCCCGCGGCCATGGCCCAAGGGCCCAGCCGCTCCACGGCATGTGGGATCCTCCCGGATCGGGGCACGAACCCGTGTCCCCTGCACCGGCAGGCGGACTGCCAACCACTGCGCCACCAGGGAAGCCCTTATTGCTACAATTTCAATGTAGTGCCTACGTAGAACTCCCTGATACCTCCCTTCACTACTATCTTGGAGATTCCCTCCACCTGTGTCATGTGCTGCACACCAGTTTTCTTGTCCCTGTATAATTTATATAACACTTTAGAATTATCTCTTCCTATTTAAACCCAAATAATTCTTAAATGTCCCACATTCTAACATGGAGCTGAGTGACCCACTTTCTCACCCTGAAAGAAAATCAGAATATAGGAACTCACCATTTCCGGTTGTTTCCTGATTAGGGCAAATTAATTCCCTTGTTTTGATAATGCACATCCTCCACTAGCTTCCCGAGTATGTGCGTGTGGGAGCTAAATGTTTTGATATTTCTGTTCTTGAAAATACCTTCTTTCTATACTCACACTTAATTGTGGTTTGGGTAGAAAATTCTAGGTTGGAAATCGTATGTCTGCCCCCCAAATTTTGAAGTGATTGTTCAGTTGTCTTCTACTTTCCATTATGGCTGTTGCAAAGTTTCATCCCATTTCAAATATGAATTCTTGAAACTTTTAATTTCTTTGTAGCGGCTATGTATCGCCACAATTCCAGTATTCTACGATGCTGTGGCTTGGTGTGGATTATTTTCAACTATCGTGCTGGCAACCTGATGAGTCCTTTTAATACAGAAACTCCTGCGTTACAGATCTGGAAATTTTCCTTAATCATTTCTTTGATGATTCACTCAGTTATGGGTTTTTTTTCCCCTTTCTTTCTATTTCTGTTTCTCATCCATTATTTGGATGTTGCTTGTCCTAGATTTGTCCCTTATTATTTTTCTTTTATCCTCTTCTTCCTTCTTATTTTGCTTATTAACTGGAGGAATTCTTCACCTTTATTTCCTAACTCCTTTGATTTCTTTCATTTGTGCTGTCATGTTTTTCATTTCCGAGAGCTCTGTTTTGTTCCCTGAATGTTCCTTTTATCCCATCTTGTTCTTGTTTCATGGGTGCAATATCTGTGCTTATTTCTGATTATTGTAACAATCATGTTTTATGTAAGTGTTCTTCCCTTGTATAGTCTCTGCTCCCACTCACTGGTTTGTCTTTCTTGGTCTCTGTCTTCCCTATTACAACCTTTTCTCAGATGTCTGGCAAACTTCATTTGTCTGCTCATGTGTAAAAGTGAGTAAAAGAGCAAATTGGAAGTCTTAAGAATATGGGTGGAGTTTGTCAACTTTGAGCTTCACTTAGATGGGTCTAGCTGGGCCATTAATGAGGGATCCTTGATGCCACTATCTCTAGATCTTTCCTCTTGGGCTGGTGCATTTTCCCAATTTCCTGACTGATGGGTAGAGGCTTAGTGCTCAGTGGTTCTTAGAAACCACTGAGGGAAAGACTGGGATGGGGGTGGGAGAAGTAGGAGTGTTGGGGGGGGTCTCAGCACGCCACGTGTGTACATTCATTTCCTCTCCTTTCTTCAGCACAGTCACCTGAGGCTTGGTGTCCTCCAGTCTGGAGCCCCTCTGATTCTGCTCAGAGAAGAAACCTCCACGTTTATTCTGCCAGGGATGGGGAGGGGCACTCACCTAGAGGCTTGCAGGGGCTGGGCGTGGTGGGGTGGGATCCAGGGCTCTAACTACTATTAATCAATGTTCTTTTTTGGCCATATGCCCCACCTCCCTCCCCAGTTTCTGCTCTGAGTCTTTTGAGGGTTCTGTGGTTTAGATCAGGATATTCTTGGCGTTCTCCATTTTAGGCTTAAGATTCAGGTTTTTTGTATCTGCTAAGTAAATTAACAGTCATCCATCTGCTTTTTAGCTTCCAGAATTTATTGCCATTGTCTTCTTGCCTTTTCTCCCCATCCTTTTGGGCTTCTATCTTAAAAAAAAAAATAATGATGATCCCTTTGCTATTGTTTTAGTGGAGTTGCAAGAAAGAGGGAAGTTATGTGGGTGTTAAATCCACCATTATTACCAACCTATGGCTTTTTCAAGAACACCAGTTGTCTGACTTAGTTTATAAAACTGACTACTTAACGCTTGTAAAGCTACCAATCAAACTCATAAACTCAGTGAATGTTAATTTTTACATGTCCCAATACTATTTATAAAGTAACTTCAACTTAAATAATTCACTGAAGCATAAATGAGAAATTAGGATTACCAGACATGCGTTTATTCTAGCAGGCTAAATTATTTTTAAGTTTCGGAAATAACAAAATATTCACAGATTCCTTAATGCAAAAATAATAATGTCTATTTAGTTTTCTTTAAAAATTCTACTCTTATTTATATACCTGAGGTTAAAAGATGCTAATTATAAAATCCCAAACAATTTTGGGATCATCTTCCCAAATATTTTTGGACTTGCCATCCATTCTTGCTGTGATTTGTGAGCTACAGGAGAGGGTCCTCATGAGGTGATGACTGGATTTTTGCCATAACACTGAGGGGACACTTAAGATTCCCACGTGTCTATGGCAGGGGCCGTTTTCCCATTCTTTCATCTTTTCAGCAAATTTGCTACATCTACTCAAGCTTCTGTATTGATTGAATTCTACATTTCTTAACTTTTAGAAGATTTAAATTGTTTTTATGTGTATCCCTGAAAACCTTTGACTTGGAGGGAATTCCACAATCTTTTTATCTTCTCCCAATTAGGGCTAAGCTTCTTTTAGGAAATAAATAACCTCCAATTACCCTCTTGATCTCCTCATTGATTACAATTTCTGTGGAGTACTTAAAGGCAAAAACTGGAGGAGCTAAGGCAAAAACCAAGCTTTAATATAAAGCAAAGTGCCTGAGGAGATTTGACCTCTGTCGCATACTTTTTTCACACATAATCCCTGGGGGCTCTATTACCAAAGGTAAAATGTGTTGGCTGGGCTGTGAATCCACTGGGGCTTCCCCCTGGGGGAATGTGGGAACACATGAAAGGAGGCAAATATGCCTAATTGTAGACCAAATGTGCTCTTAGAGCCAAAGAAGAAAAATGGAAACTACTTCTCATGTCATCTTCATGTGAGCCTCAAAGGAGCTTGATGGAAAATAGCTATATGGACGGCCAAAGGTGGTCAGAAAAGAGCAAGGCTGCCAAGACTGATTTTGAACACTAAGAATGTGCTAGTGATGTTTGCTGGAAGACTGAGGACCCAGGGGGACACTGACACCACATTTTCCATTCACTGGAAAAAAAAAAAAAAGATCTGGCAAAACCAGCTTCAGTCTTTCCACTACAGTTTATGGAGATGCTCAAAGTTATGACTGTGTAACTATCAAACCCACAAGCATTTCCTCTGAGGACAACTGATTCCCAGTAACCGTGTTTGTGTCTACTTATGTCCACTCCTCATCTAACAACCCGGCAACTGCCTCAAAACCTTTAATATATATCTTCTCTATATTGTGCTTTTTGCTTTCTCATAATTTTGGTTTATCCCAATTTCAGCTGGTTAATGATCCCTCTTGGTTTGTGAGGTGCATGCTTTCAGCCTTAGATCTTCTCTATTTCAAATTCCTGAGGGCAAAAATCCCACTGCCCCTGCTCTTTCCTGTTGGAGTAGAGTTTCTAGCACCACACCATCTCATGGGCCCCTGGCCAGCCAATGTTTTACCTGCCCTTGGGTCAGATCCCCACTCCTGGTCCAATCAGCTGGAGCAGAGGTGGAAGCATTAATGCTCAGTTAAACATGGTAGGTACTAAGGTTGGGCAGTTTCTTTTGGAAAGAGATATGGATATGACAGAAACCATGATGGACATTTTTTTTTCTTTTTCTTTTTTTTGTATGATGGACATTTTTGGTACACCTGGCTTAAGAGACCTAAGAAGGACAAACTCATTTCCTTGCCCTCTCCCCTTTTCATCAAGAAGAGCATTCAAAAGACTAGGAAATGGGATCTTGGGGAGCATCTCTAGATGAACCAGAAACAAAGCCTTCTTTATCTGCCTTTAATTATACCCAGGGATGAATAATGGGGGCTCAAGGTTTGTGAAGAGGTACCTTTTGGATTTGAAAACACTTGCTTAATTAGAAATTTTGGCCAATGACCATCTTTGTACTTCTTGTTGCTACTTTTTTTGTTTTTTTAATTTTATTGAAGTATAGTTGTTTTACAATGTTGTTATTATTATTTTTTGTACAGCAGAGTGACTCAGTTATATATATATTCTTTTTGATATTCTTTTCCATTATAGTTTGTCACAGGATTTTTTTTAATATGGAAAAATATTTGTAGCATATTGTTAAGGGAAAAGAGGAATTTACAATCCAAAATATACAATATAATTCTTATTTCACTTAAATATATGTGCAGATATAATGAAATAGAACAAATACCAAATTATTAATAGTAGTTATCTTTGGGTGATTATATTGTCAGCAATCTTTTACATTCATGCCTAATACCATTTTATGTATTTCTTCAATAAAAAATTAATTGATTTTTGGACATAAAATAATACATATTATTATTTAATGCTCTAGAAAAATTTAGTGAACACTTTTTAAAAACAATCTGTTTGGGCTTCCCTGGTGGCGCAGTGGTTGAGGGTCCGCCTGCCGGTGCAGGGGATACGGGTTCGTGCCCGCACCTGGGGGGATCCCACGTGCCGCGGAGCGGCTGGGCCCGTGGGCCATGGCCGCTGGGCCTGCGCGTCCGGAGCCTGTGCTCCGCGACGGGAGGGGCCGCAGTGGTGGGAGGCCCGCGTGCTGCAAAAAAAAACCCCAAAACAATCTGTTTGTAATATAGACTCACACCTAATTCATATCTATACCATTTCTTTTTCTTTCGTTTTTTTTAAATTTTTCAAAAATGAAGTATAATTGATTTAAAATTGTTAATTTCTGCCGTACAACAAAATGATTCAGTTATATATACATCTTTATATATGTATATATATATTCTCTTCCATTATGGTTTATCATATGGTATTGAATATAGTTCTCTGTGCTATGCAGTAGGACCTTGTTTATCCATTCTACTGATACATATAAAAGCTTACATCTGCTAACCCCAACCTCCCACTCCATTCCTCCCCCAACCTCTTCCCCCTTAGCAACCACCAGTCTGTTCTCTATGGCTGTGATTCTGTTTCTGTTTCATAGATAGGTTCATTTGTATCATACTTTAGATTCCACATATAGGTGATATCATATGGTATTTGTCTTTCTCTTTCTGACTGACTTCACTTAGTATGATAATCTCAACTTGCATCCATGTTGTTGCAAATGGCATTTTTCTTTCTTTTTTATGGCAGAGTAGTATTCCACATGTACCACATGTACCACATGTACCTGTGGTACACATGTACTACAGCTTCTTTATCCATTCATCTGTCAATGGACATTTAGGTTGTTTCCATGTCTTGACTATTGTGAATAGTGCTGCTATGAACATAGGGGTGCATGTATCTTTTTGAATTATAATTTTGTGTGGATATATGCCCAGGAGTGGGATTGCTGGATCATATGGTAGTTCTATTTTTAGTTTTCTGAGGAACCTCCATACTGTTTTCCGCAATGGTTGCACCAACTTACATTCCCACCAACAGAGTAGGAGGGTTCCCTTTTCTCCACACCCTCTCCAGCATTTGTTATATGTAGACCTTTTAGTGATGGCCATTCTGACTGCTGTGAGGTGGTACCTCATTGTAGTTTTGATTTGCATTTCTCTAATAATTAGCAATGTTGAGCATCTTTTCATGTGCCTGTTGGCCATCTGTATATCATCTTTAGAGAAATGTCTATTTAGGTCTTCTGCCCCTTTTTGTTTTGTTATTGTGTTTGGTCATTTTTTTTGTTTGTTTTTTGGTTATTATGAATCTATTTTTTTATTGGAGTATAGTTGCTTTACAATGTTGTGTTTGTACTGTACAGCAAAGTGAATCAGCTGTACATATACATATATCCCCCCTTTTTTGGATTTCCTTCTCATTTAGGTCACCACAGAGCATTGAGTAGAGTGCCCTGTGCTATACATTAGGTTCTCATTAGTCATCTATTTTATAAATAGTATCAATAGTATATATATATGTCAATACCAATCTCCCAATTCATCCCACCACCCCCCTTTCCCCCTTAGTATCCATACGTATGTTCTCTACATCTGTGTCTCTTTTTCTGCTTTGTAAATAAGATCGTTTATACCAATTTTTTTTCAGATTCCGCATATATGTTAATATACAATATTTTTCTCTTTCTGACTTACTTCACTCTGTATGACAGTCTCTAGTTCCATCCACGTCTCTACAAATGACCCAATTTCATTCCTTTTTATGGCTGAGTAACATTGTATTGTATGTATGTACCACATCCTCTTTATCCATTCCTCTGTTGATGGACATTTAGGTTGCTTGCATGTCCTGGCTATTGTAAATAGTGCTGCAATGAACATTGGGGTGCATGTGTCTTTTTGAATTATGGTTTTCTCTGGGTATATGCCCAGTAGTGGGACTGCTGAGTCATATAGAAGTTCTATTTTTAGTTTTTTAGGGAACCTCCATACGTTCTCCATAGTCACTGTATCAATTTACATTCCCACCAACAATGCATGAGGGTTCCCTTTTCTCCACACCCTCTCCAGCATTTATTGTTTGTAAATTTTTTGTTGATGGCCATTCTGACTGGTGTGAGGTGATACCTCATTATAGTTTTGATTTGCGTTTCTCTATTAATTAGTGATGTTGAGCATCTTTTCATGTGTTTGTTGGCAATCTGTATGTCTTCTTTGGAGAAATGTCTATTTAGGTGTTCCACCCATTTTTTGATTGGGTTGTTTGGTTTTTTTTGATATTAAGCTGCATGAGCTGTTTGTATATTTTGGAGATTAATCCTTTGTCAGTTGCTTTGTTTACAAATATTTTCTACCATTCTGAGGGTTGTCGTTTCGTCTTGTTTATGGTTTCCTTTGCTATTTATGTCAAAGAGTGTTCTCCCTATGTTTTCCTCTAAGAGTTTTATAGTATCCAGCCTTACATTTAGGTCTTTAATCCATTTTGAGTTTACTTTTGTGTATAGCTTTAGGGAGTGTTCTAATTTCATTCTTTTACATGTAGCTGTCTAGTTTTCCCAGCACCACTAATTGAAGAGGCTGTCTTTTCTCCACTGTATATTCTGGCCCCTTTGTCATAGACTAGGTGACCAGTCACAGAATATTGAATATAGTTCCCTGTGCTATACAGTAGGACCTTGTTGTTTATCCATTCTATATATAATAATTTGTCTCTACTAATCCCAAATGCCCATTCCTTCCCTTCCCTACCCCCCACCTTGGCAACCACAAGTCTGTTCTCTATATCTGTGAATCTGTTTTTGTTTCGTAGGTATGTTGATTTTTATCTCATTTTAGATTCCACATATAAGTGATATAATATGGTATTTGTCTTTCTCTTTCTGACTTACTTCACTTAGTATGATAATCTCTAGGTCCATCCTGCAAATGGCATTATTTCATTCTTTTTCATGGCTGAGTAATATTCCATTGTATATATTTATATATACCATATCTTCTTTCTCCATTCCTCTGTCAGTGGACATTTAGATTGTTTCCATGTCTTGGCTATTGTGAATAGTGCTTCTATGAACACAGGGGTGCATGTATCTTTTTGAATTGTAGTTTTGTCTGGGTATATGCCCAGAAGTGGGATTGCTGGATCATATGGCAACTCTATTTTTAGTTTTTTGAAGAACCTTCATACTGTTTTCCACAGTGGCTTCACCAGTTTACATTCCCACCAACAGTATGAGAGAGTTCCCTTTTCTCTACACCCTCTCCAGCATTTGTTATTTGTAGACTTTTTAATGATGACCATTCCAACCACTGTGAGGTGGTACCTCATTATAGTTTTGAGTTGCATTTCTCTAATAATTAGCTACATTGAGCATCTTTACATGTGCCTATTGGCGATCCATATGTTTTCCTTGGAGAAATGTGTATTTAGGTCTTCTGTCCATTTTTTGATGGAATTGTTTGTTTTTTTATTGTTGAGTTATATGAGCTGTTTGTATATTATGGAAATTAAGCCCTTGTTGATCACATGATTTGCAGATATTTTCTCCCGGTCCATAGATTGCCTTTTCATTTTTACTATGGTTTCCTTTGCTGTGCAAAAGCTTATAAGTTTGATTATGTCCTGTTTGTTTATTTTTCTTTTATTTCTATTGCCTTGGGAGACTGACTTAAGAAAATATTTGTATGATTTATGTCAGAGAATGTTTTGCCAGTGTTGTCTTCTAGGAGTTTTATGGTTTCATAGCTTATGCTTAAGTCTTTAAGCCATTTTGAGTTTATTTTTGTGCATGATGTGAGGGTGTATTCTAACTTCACTGATTTACTTGCAGCTGTCCAACTTTCCCAGCACCACTTGCTAAAGAGACTTTTTCCCATTTTATATTCTTGCCTCTTTTGTTAAAGATTAATTGACCATAGGTGTGTAGGTTTTTTCCTGGGCTCTCTACTCTGCTCCATTGATCTGTATGTCTGTTTTTGTGCCAATACCACACTGTCTTGATTACTACAGCTTTGTAGTATTGTCTGAAGTCTGGGAGGGTTATGCCTCCTGCTTTTTTCTTTTTCCTCAGGATTGCTTTGGCAATTCTGGGTCTTTTATGCTTCCTTATAAATTTTAGGATTATTTGTTCTAGTTCTGTGAAAGATGTTGGGTGATTTGATAGGGATCACATTAAATCTGTGGATTGCTTTGGGGAGTATGGCCATTTTAACAATATTAATTCTTCCAATTCAGGAGCATGGGATATCTTTACATTTCATTGAATCATCTTTAATTTCCTTTATTAATGTTTTGTAGTTCTCAGCATATAAGTCTTTTCACCTCCTTGGTCAGATTTATTCCTAAGTATTTTATTTTTTTGATCCAATTTTAAAAGGGATTGTTTGTTTACATTCCCTTTCTGATACTTCATTCTTAGTGTAAAGAAATGCAACCGATTTCTGTATGTTAATGTTTTAGCCTGCTACCCTGCTGAATTCATTCATCAGTTCTAGTAGTTTTTGTGTGGAGTCTTTTCTATATATAGTATCATGTCATCTGCATGTAATGACAATTTTACCTCTTTCCTACCAATTTGAATACCTTTTATTTCTTTTTCTTGTCTGATTGCTGTAAGTAGGACTTCTAATATTGTACTATGTTGAATAGAAGGGGTGAGAGTGGGTACCTTGTCTTGTTCCAGATTTTAACAGAAAGGCTTTCAGCTTTTCACCATTGAGTATTATACTGGCTGTGGGTTTATCATAAATAGCTTTTATTATGTTGAGATATCTTCCCTGTATACCCACTTTTGTAAGGGTTTTTATCATGATTGGATGTTGAATTTTATCAAATGCTTTTTCTGCATGTACTGAGATGATCATGTGGTTTTTGTCCGTTCTTTTGTTCATGTGGTGTATCACATTGATTGGTTTGCATATGCTGAACCATCCTTGTGACCCTGGGGTGAATCCAACTTGATCATAGTGTATGACCTTTTATGTGTTGTTGGATTCAGTTTGCTAATATTTTGTTGAGAATTTTTGCCTCTATATTCATCAAAGATATTAGCCTGTAATTTTCTTTTTTGGTAGTATCTTTGGTTTTGGTATCAGGGTGATGGTGGCTTCATAGAAGGTCTTTGTGAGTATTCCTTCCTTTTCAACCTTTTGGAAGAGTTTGAGAAGGATCAGTATAGGTTCTTATTTGTATGTTTAGTAGAATTCCCCAGTGAAGCTATCTGGTCCTGGACTTTTGTTTGTAGGGAGTTTGTTTTGTTTTGTTTTCAGACTCTATTTCATTTCTAGTGATTGGTCTGTTCAAGTTATCTACTTGTTGATTCAGTCTTGGTGGGCTGTGTGTTTCTAGAAAGTTGTCCATTTCTTTTAGGTTGTCAAATTTGTTGGCATATAATTGTTGATAGTATTCTCTTATGGTTTTTTGTATGTCTGCAGTATCAGTTGTGATTTCTCCTCTTTCATTTCTTATTTTGTTTATTTTGTTCTTCTTTCTTTTCTTCTTGGTGAGCCTGGCCAGATGCTTGTCAATTTTGTTTACACTTCCAAAGAACCAGCTCTTGGTTTTATTGATTTTTTAAATTGTTTTTTAATCTCTATTTTGTTTATTTCCTCTTTGATCTTTATTATTTCCTTCCTTCTAATGACTTTAAGTTTTGTTTATCTTCTTTTCCTAATTCTTCTTGTTGATACTCTTTAAGGGTTTGGGACATATTCTGCTTAGAATGGCTTTGGAAATCCTATAGGAGTGAGGATGGGTCAGAGAACAAAGGAAGGGATCCTGCTTAAGGCTTTTTCCAGTTTTAAAGGAGAGAGAGGAAGCAGAACCTTAAGGTTTCACTCTAAATTAATTTAACTGAGTTTCCTATGGCGGGAGGTAGGAGGATTCAGGCCAGAAGTGTTGCCAGAGTTAACAACTGAGCCATTGGCTAAAACATTCTCTGGTGGGCTCTCCAGAAAGCCAGCAGGTGAGCAGTGAAGTTCATCGTTGTAATGGACATGAACATGAGTTTTGACCAAGATAAATATCACCATAAATCTATTAATGGAACATCTGTTCTCTGCTGTTTGAGCTAAAGGATGGCATGATGAGATTGGAGCTTGTGCCCCTAGGTCTCTGGGCCAGGGTAGAGAAGTTCTCCTGGCTCTGGCACTTGGCCCAAGGTGTGCGCACTGGGCTTCTGACAGGCTCCCCTGCAGCTTGTCTTCCCTCCAGCAGACACTAGAGCTCCTGTAGATTGCTCCCAGCACCTCAGTCATTCTTTCACCTGGGCTTCCAGTATTCCCAGGCCCAGTGAAGAATAGGGGATAGAATCCCTCCCTTGTCTTCCAGCCCATGCAGCCCATCTTACTGCTATTATCCACAGAAAATAGATAAGGGTATAGAAGTCCTGAAAGATTTAAAATCCTATTAACGATGAGTCTTCATGAGATGCGAATGACACCAACCTGGCTGTTCCTTCATTCACTCACCACACTGCAGTGCCTTTGGTGTCAATCCAGTTTAATGACTCCCATCAGCCGTCAGGGAAGGACACTTGGGGTTAAACATAGACCCATTAGTCCCTCATGGCTTAGGGGCTCTTGTTTACATCTCAGTGATCTCCTCCCCCAAAAGAATAATAAAAACAATAATAATTCAGAGGAAGAGAGGGAATACTATTTACTACAGGCTTACTTTCAGACAGATGCTGTGCCAAGCTTTGACATACATATTTTCTTTAATTCTCACAGCAACCCAATGATTTGAATATTATCTCCATTTTAAAGAGACACAGAGATGGTAATAAGTTTGCCCAAGTTTACACAAGTAAAAAATGGAGCCAGGATTCAATCTCAGGTTTATCTGACTCCACAATGCCTTCATCTTTGTAAAAATAATATATTCTTTTTAAAATGTCCATGCCCTAAGGAAAGTATAGAGAAGACAGTGAAAAATCACATGTAATTCCATTGCTCAGATATAATCACTATCAAAATTTGGTGTATTTCTTTTTAAACATTTTCCCCCATGCATCCATATAGACGCACACGTACACCAAGCACATATTAATTCATATACCAAATAATTTTTGAACATCTGCTATGTTGTAGGTCCTGTTCCACATGCTGGGGTACTCCAAGTCCCCATTCTGGAGGAGGTTACATCGCAGTGGGGGAATCAGAAAATAAACAAATAAATGAATACATTTACGCTATTACATGTGTTAGCATGTGTGCCATATACAACTATGCAGGTTGTGCACTGCAGGCCTCTGGAGGGGCCAGTCACATTGCAGCCGAGGTGAATGACCTCCTCAAGTTAGGCACAACTCCTACACCACATAATGGATACTGACAGGAGACAGAAAGCAACATAAAGGAGAGATATTATGTAAGGAATGACAGGTCAGAAAATACCTCTTTGATTAAGGAATATTTGAGAATTACCTACAGAAATAGAGCTAGCTCAGCAGCAATCTGAGAGAAGAGACTTGATTTCAAGCAGGGGAATAGCGAATGCACAGATCCTAAAGCAGGAATGTTCTGGGCATGATCAAGGAACAGCCAAGAAGCTAGTATAGGTGGGAAGCAGTGGTCATGAGAAAAGGGTAGGAGATGACGTCAGAGAGGTAGCAGGGGCTGGATCACACGGTCTTGTGAGCATGGTAAGGACTTTAGATTTTATCCTGTGTGATAAAAGTCACTGGAGTGTTGTAAGCAGAGGTGAATGTCTTAAAAGAATGAGTGTGGTTGCTTTTTCGGGAAAGCATAAGAGGAGGCAGTGTGATCAGGTAGGACTGGAAAAAGAACGATATTGGTAACTTAGACTAGATGAGAGTTGTAGAGTGATGAGAAATAGTCAGATTCAGAAAATGTTCTAACATGTTGCTGGCATTTAGAGCAGATTTCAGAGAGTACCAGTGGAATTGGCCGATGCATTGGTGTGAAATGTGAGAGAAACCTAGGAGTCAAGATGACCTGAGTAGATAGAGGGATGCTTTATGGGTTGTAGAGCATGGAAGGAGCAGGTCCAGGGAAAACCAAAGGTTCCATTTGGGGAATTTAGGTTTCAGATACCTATTAAGCATGCAAGCAGAGATGTGTTGGGACTAGAAATATCATTTTGAAATTCACAGTATATTGTTGGTGTTTAAAACCATAGACCTGGATGAGATCACTTATAGAAGTATAGAAAAGATTCAGGGACTAAACCCTGGAGCAAAGCAACATAAAAGTACATTAAAAAGTGAGGAAAATTAGGGGTATCTGCAAAATCATCTAAGAAAGAACCGCCAGAGAGGTAAGGGGAAAACCAGGAGGGTTTGATGTCCCAGAAGCCAAATAAAGAAAGTGTCATAAACAGGTGTGATCAACTGGAACAAGGCTGCTGAAAGGTTAAATAAGATGAGGAGAGGAAATTGAGCATTTGATTGACATAGTAGAGCCAGATTTGACAATGATGACTTCACAAGAGTAGTTTGGGTGGAGCAGTAGGAACAAAAACATGATCAGAGTGAATTTAAGAAAGAGTGACTGGAGAGGACATAGAGGCAAATATAAATGTTTCAAAAAGTTTTGCTATGAAGGGAAGCAGAGAGATGACACGATAACTGGTAGGAGATGGAGGAGTCAAGAAAGTCTTGATATTTTGTTTTAGTTTTTTGGATAAGTCATAGTATGGCACATCTTTAAGGTAATGGTAATTATCCAAAGGAGAAGGGGAAAGGATAATGCTAAAAAGAGGACAGAATTACTGGACCCGTGCCCTAGAGGAGATAGAATGAATAGGATTTTTACACAAGTAGAGCAATGCATCTTTTCTAGGCTAATGAACTTTTGTTAATTGTAATAGAAGGGAGCATAACAGATATTTGTAATGGGCTCATACTATGTATGCTGTCTTAAAATCTTGATTGGCTCTATTATAATAATATTACTTCATAAATAAATGTAGATCAATACCATGGTCTCACAGTATTTCAGAGCCTGCCTCTTCCATAATTTATTTTATCAATCTCTTCTTCTTGGACATTTAGGTTGTTTCCAATTTTTCACTGTTATAAATAATGACAAACCAGGCTTCTAACCTCTGGTACCCTGACTGCCTTCTTCTTGCAAGTCATCCTGAGCCAGTTCTCAACATGGGGCTGCCCCTGCCCAGGCTCAATCCCCGCTCTAAGACTGAAATTTTGCTGTACATTCAAGATCCAGAGCATGAATGGGAAGAATCACTTGGTCCCCTGCTAATCATGTCACTTCCCCCACCCAGAGCGATGTGCCCATTCTCTGGCAGGCAGGGCACAAGAGAGTTGAAACAGAAACTGCTCGGCCCCCTCTGGAACTCACAAGTGCTAAAAATCTTGAGGAGTATCATGGAGCCATAGCCTCCGGCCCCAGGAGTTTTGAAAACATTTTAGGCCTAGATATGTTAAATGTTTTCTATTAAGAAACAGAGATTTAGAGATGGGAAAAGTGAAGGAACAGCAAACCTAATAATAGCTTGCTCTTAATTCCTCAGCAAAGCAAAAAGACAAGGTGAAAATCCCACTGGGGTCTGTCTGACTCTAAGCACCCTTCCCACCCTTCCTTCCACCCTTTCCATTGCACAAAGCCCTGCCACCATCACCAGCCCTTCGCAAGCTTTCCCAGGCATAACAGCAAAGCATCCCCTTCCTGAGAACAGAGACTACCCTGAGCCAAACCTCTGGGTCCTTCCAGCCTTTTCTCCAATCTTTCACAAGCTCTGTGAAGCCACATAGGCCCTTCCTAGCCCCCCAGTATACCCTGAAATTTCCTGTCTCCTTTTCTTTCCTTACGTCCTTCCTATGTCCAGATGCCCTTCATCGGCTCCACGTGCTGGGATCCTACCCACTCTTCAAGGCCCGGCTCAGATGCCACCTACTCTAGGAAGCTTCGCCCAGTGTGTCTGGGCTTGCCCACCTCGGAATTCCTGGAGTGCTTTACCTGTCCCTGTCTTAACACTATCTTGTTTGGAGACCATTTTTACATATATCTTATCTCTTCTCCCACCAGACTTGAAACTCCTAGAGGAAAGAGATCATGTCTAAATCATCTAAGTAGCTCTTTCAGCACCTGGCATAAAGTAGGCCCTTGTTAAAGGCTTGAAGTATGGGTGGGTGGGTGGATGGATGGATGGATGGATGGATGGATGGATGGGTGGATGGGTGGGTGGATGGGTGGATGGGTGGGTAAATGAATTCCCTAGCTATCCCTGGCTTAAAAACTTTTTGGATGATGTATTTTGTTCTATTTAAGTTCTAGAACCTGTCACTACTGACATGGTTATGTAGAGCTGCCCCTAAGTGCCTTGAAATTCTCCATTCAATGTCCTTCCACTCCTGTTGCTGTTAGTAACCCAGTTCTTCAAGTCCACCTCCATCCTTTCCCCTTAAAGCTCTTACTCTAGTTTCCCATAATTATCTCACTCAAATATTCCTAGCTGAGAAGTCAGTTAATAGGTACTTAAAATATAGTCTTTGCCCCAGGGAGCTGCATTTTAATAGGATGTTCCAAAAGGCAGAAAGTATATAGATTTCTAGTAATGGAATTTTAGACACCATAATAGGAGGTAGGGAGAAAGCCTGTGTAATTTCCTATTCCCTGACCTAAGGCTGGCCCAGTGGCCAGGCTTCCTGCAAGGAGATAGGAATTATCATAAGAAGTCCGCATCACTGCCTCCCAGCGCCACCCTGACTCAGGAACTGAGAACAGAACATCCCAGTGCTAATGTCTCCACTGATAGACCCCTTTGGCTGCGCCTGAACTCTCAGCCGACATCAACTTAGCGCTGCTGAGGCCATAGCCCTCAGGAACAGTTGCCTCAAGAGTTAAAGGGCAAACCACTATGGATAAAATAAGATACTAGGATACATTGTACAGAACAGGGAATATAGCCAATATTTAATAATAACTTTAAATGGAGAATAATCTCTAAAAATTTTGAATCACTATGTTGCATACCTGAAACTAATATGGTAAATCAGCTATACCTCAACTTAAAAAACAAGTTAAAGGGCACTATTATGGCCTAGTCCCTTCTCTAACTAGATGTCTAGAAGCCAAGAGCAGAGCTAGGGCCCTTTCCCACAGACCCACCAAGAGGCAGGCAACCACTCCTCTGCCTTTCTAAGCCTTGTCCCCAGAAGTGGGTCTTCAAAGGGTCCTAGTTGAGTTTCCTGGGCCTGGGAGGGGGCAGGGAAAACAGGCGGGGAGACATGAGTTGCTACCCCTAGCAACTGAGTCCCATCCTGTCTCTAAGGTAGTAGTCCCCCTTACCTGAGCCAAGCTGGTCTTCCCAACATCCTACTATGGCAGTCAGAGATCCAAGAGGAATATTTTGAGCACTTGCTCTGAACTGATCTTTGGGTTCAATGAGACTATCAAAAAAAGGGTTCTGAGTGTAAGGATGGCATTAAAGTGCTAATGAACAAAAAAGCAAGGGCTGAGTTCTGAGCCCAGTTCCATCATTACCAGCTCTGTGATCTCGAGCAAAATGCCCAACTGTTATCAGTCTTCATTTGCTATAAAATTATCATAAAACAATAAGAAATGCAAGGCACCCAGTACTGCCTGGACTTATAGTGTGAGTTCCAATAATGTTAGCAGTTGTTAAGGAGGTTACAGTATGGCTGCTCGAGACATTAGCCATGGTATTTAGGCAATGGACAGAGGAGAGAGAAGTCTCATTCCTAACACACATATACCACCACTACCACCCTACTTTTGAATGTGCAGTCCTACCATTGTCCCTCAGAGCTGGCTCCAGCCACCAGATACATGCTGCTCTCTGGCCTGACATTCAAGACTCTCCAAAGCATGTCCTTGCTTTCAATCCTCATCTTTCTCAACTTTCTTCAGACACCTGATGCTCTAGCCATACCTGACCATGCCCCCACTATTATCTTTCCTGTCCCTGAGTCCTTGGCTGTCTGTGCATCCACCAGTGTCAACATCCTCCACATCATTCAAGCCTTAAATCCAAAAGCCTCTCTGATAGGTAGCTAGTGGGAAACAGCCCCATAGCACAGGGAGATCAGCTCAGTGCTTTGTGACCACCTAGAGGGGTGGGGTAGAGAGGGTGGGAGGGAGATGCAAGAGGGAGGGGATATGGGGATATATGTATATGTATAGCTGATTCACTCTGTTATAAAGCAGAAACTAACACACCATTGTAAAGCAATTATACTCCAATAAAGATGTTTAAAAATAAAGAAGCCTCTCTGACCCAAATTAGAATAAAACTTGTCCTCCTCTTAGCTTCCACAACACCTTTAAGGTCAGTGATTCCAGAAGACTCTACTTTTTCAACTCTCCCTTTGAAATGCAAGCATATCAAAGGCATAACAATTTTTCTGCCAAGTTTACAATACTCTGGGTATAATAATACACTGAGGAGGGACACAGGACACAATTAAGCCACCCCTTCTTAGTCATCAAGCCCAGAACACCCTGGCCCTGTGCTTCATTCCCAAGGCAGCAGGTTCAAGCCTTCAGTGACTAGTTCCCAATTACCTGGGGCTTTCCTTGTCTTTCTCCAGTCCCTGGGGAAGCAGAGCTCTTTCTGTCTAAACCTTAGATCAGTTCCTCGCCAGGCAGCCTTGGGACAGCCTGGCTATCCTCATACCCACGGGATGCTCCTCTCACTTTCCTGATTTACTTTTCTAGCTTTAAAATTGCTCACAATATCTGCTTCATTTGCTGTTCACATCAGTCTCCGTGTTTCTCAGATTTTTAAAAACACATTCTTCTGTCTTTGATACTTAGGCAACCCCATAGCCAGACATCGTTGGGCACTTCTCTGATCAAACCCCACATCCAGGCTGCTAGCTCTTACGTTAACCCCTGCAGAGCTCCCTGCCTTAGGCTTTTGTCAAAGGAAGCCCCAGGCAACTCATCCCCTACACTTCCTGCAGCAGCAGTGTTATTGATGGCCTTGTCTGTCACCTACATCACAGACCGTCTCCTATAAAAGCCCCATGTTAGATATTTCTTTGAGATTTTACTGCTAAGAAAAGCTCTTCCGCCTCCCCTGAGGAACTTTCCATAATTCTCTCTGATCATAAGGACTTTGTAACAGTTCATGCCCCAGTTTGGGTTTTTAGCTGCCAAAAGCTTGGCAGCAGATTTGAAGCCCTGCTAAAGGAACTTGGCTTTCTGTATAATTCCAGGGCTCCTTCCTCTAGGGTTACCTCTTGATATATAGAACAGTTCAGCCTGTTCTGTTTGGGTCCTTTGATTATTTTTACTTTGAGCTTCCTTGAGTTACAGATTCCATCTGGCCTCCCACCCTGTCACTGGCGGGTTTTCAGCCACCCCAAAACAAAGCCTTCCTCTCTTCTGTACCTCCTTGTTCCTGGGACTTTTTTTTTTTTTTTGACATCCTTATTGGAGTATAATTGCTTTACAATGGTGTGTTAGTTTCTCCTATATAACAAAGTGAATCAGCTATACGTATACATATATCCGCATATCCCCTCCCTCTTGCATCTCCCTCCCACCCTCCCTATCCCACCCCTCTAGGAGGTCACAAAGCATGGAGCTGATCTCCCTGTGCAATGGGGCTGCTTCCCACTAGCTATCTATTTTACGTTTGGTAGTGTATATATGTCCATGCCACTCTCTCACTTTGTCCCAGCTTACCCTTCCCCCTCCCCGTGTCCTCAAGTCCATTCTCTAGTAGGTCTGCATCTTTATTCCCCTTCTGCCCCTAGGTTCTTCATGACCTTTTTTTTTTTTTTAATATATTCCATATATATGTGTTAGCATACGGTATTTGTTTTTCTCTTTATGACTTACTTCACTCTGTATGACAGACTCTGGGTCTATCCACCTCACTACAAATAACTCAATTTCGTTTCTTTTTATGGCTGAGTAATATTCTATTGTACATATGTGCCACATCTTCTTTATCCATTCATCTGTCAGTGGACACTTAGGTTGCTTCCATGTCCTGGCTATTGTAAATAGAGCTGCAATGAACATTGTGGTACATGACTCTTTTTGAATTATGGTTTTCTCAGGGTATATGCCCAGTAGTGGGATTGCTGGGTCATATGGTAGTTCTATTTTTACTTTTTTAAGGAACCTCCATCCTGTTCTCCATAGTGGCTGTATCAATTTACGTTACCACCAACAGGACAAGAGGGTTCCCTTTTCTCCACACTCTCTCCAGCATTTATTCTTTGTAGGATTTTTATGATGGCCATTCTGACAGGTGTGCGGTGATACCTCATTGTAGTTTTGATTTGCATTTCTCTAATGATTAGTGATGTTGAGCATCCTTTCATGTGTTTGTCGGCAATATGTATATCTTCTCTGGAGAAATGTCTATTTAGGTCTTCTGCCCATTTTTGGATTGGGTTGTTTGTTTTCTTGATATTGAGCTGCATGAGCTGCTTGTAAATTTTGGAGATTAATCCTTTGTCAGTTGCTTGATTTGCAAATATTTTCTCCCATTCTAAGGGTTGTCTTTTCGTCTTCTTTATGGTTTCCTTTGCTGTGCAAAAGCTTTTAAGTTTCATTAGGACCCATTTGTTTATTTTTAGTTTTATTTCCATTTTTCTAGGAGGTGGGTCAAAAAGGATCTTGCTGTGATTTATGTCATAGAGTGTTCTGCCTCTGTTTTCCTCTAAGAGTTTTATAGTGTCTGGTCTTACCTTTAGGTCTTTAATCCATTTTGAGTTTATTTTTGTGTACGGTGTTAAGGAGCATTCTAATTTCATTCTTTTAGATGTAGCTGTCCAGTTTTCCCAGCACCACTTATTGAAGAGGCTGTCTTTTCTCCATTGTATATCCTTGCCTCCTTTATCAAAAATAAGGTGACCATATGTGCATGGGTTTATCTCTCAGCTTTCTATCCTGTTTCATTCATCTGTATTTCTGTTTTTATGTCAGTACCATACTGTCTTGATTACTGTAGCTTTGTCATATAGTCTGAAGTCAGGGAGCCTGTTTCCTCCAGCTCCATTTTTCTTTCTTAAGATTGCTTTAGCTATTCGGGGTCTTTTGTGTTTCCATACAAATTGTGAAATTTTTTGTCTAGTTCTGTGAAAAATGCCAGTGGTAGTTTGATAGGGGTTGCATTAAATCTGTAGATTGCTTTGGGTAGTAGAGTCATTTTCACAATGTTGATTCTTCCAATTCAAGAACATGGTATATCTCTCCATCTGTTTGTATCATCTTTAATTTCTTTCATCAGTGTCTTATAGTTTTGTGCATACAGGTCTTTTGTCTCCTTAGGTAGATTTATTCCTAGGTATTTTATTCTTTTTGTTGCAGTGATAAATGGGAATGTTTCCTTAATTTCTCTTTCAGATTTTTCATCATTAGTGTATAGGAATGCAAGAGATTTCTGTGCATTAATTTTGTATCCTGCTACTTTACCAGATTCATTGATTAGCTCTAGTAGTTTTCTGGTAGCATCTTTAAGATTCTCTATGTATAGTATCATGTCATCTGCAAACAGTGATAGTTTTACTTCTTCTCTTCTGATTTGGATTCCTTTTATTTCCTTTTCTTCTCTGATTGCTGTGGCTAAAACTTCCACAACTATGTTGAATAATAGTGATGAGAGTGGGCAACCTTGTCTTGTTCCTGATCTTAGTGGAAATGGTTTCAGCTTTTCACCATTGAGAACAGCGTTGGCTGTGGGTTTGTCATATCTGGCCTTTATTATGTTGAGATTAGTTCCCTCTATGCCCACTTCTGGAGGGTGTTGAATGGGTGTTGACTTTTTTTGAAAGCTGTTTCTGCATCTGTTGAGATTATCATATGGTTTTTCTCCTTCAGTTTGTTACCTGGACATTTTTGTTTTGAGTTTTTTCTTCAGGAAGGCAGCATGAGAATTTAGGGAGTTCTAGTATTTGAGATGGGAATAAAAAGAATTAGAAGGTTAGTTGCTTTCCCCCCTTTTTAAAGAAAAATCAGTTTTATTTTTATCAAATGTATACCTGATCATACTTTAGAGACAGTAGTTCTCTATGTCTTGTTAAAAGGCAAAACACAACCAACAACTCTCCACCTCACTATTACCTTCTCCCGGAGGCAATTCTTTTCACCTCTTTTAATTGATTCTTTTGGTATTACTTTACGTAATCTGATTATAGATTAATTCTGCTATTTATATTATTTTCTGCTATTTCTTTGGTTTTTAAGTTTTCAGTATTATTTACTGACTTCTCATTATGGAAGATAAGAATGTAAATCTCATTTGTTACCACCACTATCACCAGCTCTCACCAACCAACACACACCATTTCTTATCTACCTCTATTCCTGGTAAGTCATATGGTAATTTTGGTTAGATCTATTTTAGCTCAGTTATGACTATATAAGTGCTATAGCTGAGCCATGTAGTATACTACAATTACTTTTGCTTCCCAGCACAAGTTTTTGTTTTTCCTGAACTCAGTATTTATAATGTTTGTTTTTTCATTTCCTTGCTTTTCATGCTCTTGATACTAATTCAGATCTGCCCTCCAGTTGTGTATCTCTTTTCTCAATACCTACAAGCACATTAGGAATTCTGTTGTTTTCATCTTCTTGATGAAATCTCTCCCAGAGACTTTTGACCTATTCAAGTCTGGACTGGTTGGTCTCTAGATCTGCTACACAGTGGGAGTAGAAATCCATAATGGCAAAGAGAGGGAACTGTTATCTGAACCTGGTAAGAGCTATAGCCACGGGAGAAGGGTCACCCAATGGGAGTCATGGTCTCAGGTTGAATACAGCCTATGTCAAACTGAAGCCCAGCAGGGAGAAAGCATGGGCAATAAATATTACCATCTTAGTTTCTTCATCCTCATCTCCTGCCAGCATCTCTGTTGGTCAAGCCCAATTGTAAATCACCAGCAAAAGAGCTCAGGTCATGTAGTCCATAGAGGTCAGTCTCTATGGACTGGACCTCTATGTGGAATAGAGAATAAACTGAAGAAGCAAACTAAGAATACTAGCAAACTATGTCTTTCTCTTTTTGGTTAACTCTGTTATTTCTATAGAACCCATTCTCCAGTAACTTTATGAGAAACGGCATGTGAGGGGTAAATTACTTAAGTGTTTATAAGTGTGAAAAATATCTTTCTGTCTCAAACTAAATTGATTGTTTGGATGGATAAAGAATTCCAGATTGGGAATAATTTTTCTCTTTATTCTCTTGTCCTCTAGATTCTATTATTGCTATTGAGAAGTTTCCTGCCATTCTAATAGTTGAATCTTTGTATTAAACATGGAAGTTTTTAACTCTTAGTTTTTGTACCCACAATTCTGAAATTCCAAAATGATGACTTTTGTATGTCTCATTTTCAGCACCAAGTGCTGGGTACTCAGTCTGTCCTCACAATTTAAAATTCCTATCCATAAGTTTTAGTCAATTTTCTTGAATTATTTTCCTAGCAATTTCTTCACCTCTATTTTCTCTCTTTGGAACTTCAATTGTTTGGGTGCTTAACCTCCAGGACTAGTTCTTTTATTTTTTGATTGTCTTTCCTTTTATCCTTTGTATTGCTCTGTTTCTTAGAGATTTACTTAAATTTATACCAATTTTCAAGAACTCTTTTAGGTTCTCTGAATGTTCCTTTTTTTAGCATCTCGCTCTTCTTTTCTTGGGGCTGTTAGTGGTAGGGTATTTTTGAGGGGGTGTTTGTTTGTTGTTAAGTTTCTCTAAATAGAGTAAGTTTTCTCCCACTGAGTTTTCTTGTTTGTTTGTTTGGTTTTGTCTCTGTCTTTCATATCAGATGCTCTGGTGATCCCTCACAAAAAAAGGATTTGAAAGCTCAGTGTACACAGGAAGGGATTGGCAACTCTGGGCTTTCCTGTTGGGTAAAATGTCTCGGCCATTTTGGGGGGAGTCTCCAATGTCAGAATCTCGAGATCTCTTCTCTTGGGTTAGAGTCCACTCTCCTGTTTGTAGAATATAAGCTTAGTTTCCAGCACATTGGGAACTAAGTGAAGGAAGAAGGTAGAGTCTCAGTCAGTTTGTGAACTTTATTTAATCCCCCTGTTTCCAGCATGGTTCTGCTCTAAGTTGCGCCTGTTGTCCTCTAGCCCACAGTTCTCTGTCTTATGCTCTACAGAAAGCACACTTCCAGGCTTTCCTTGGGACAGAAAAGAGGCAGTGCCCCTGACACAAGGAACTGGAAAAGGGTCTCCTTAATCTTTGAGCAATTATCCTATCTTCAGTTCTACCTTCACCTCCACTTCTACATGAACATGGAATCACCAATTTCTGGTCTTTGGGGGGAATTCTGCGGTGTTCATTACATTGTTTCTTAATTTTTACTTAAACAATTTTTCAACAGTTTTTCTATTTTCAGCCCTACCCTCATTCCTACTTTTAAATGTATATGGAATCACTAACTCCTGAACCTTGAGGCAACAGGAGGGTTCTGTGTGCTAAGTTGCATTGCTTCTTGGCTTTCCCCCACTGCCAGCTTAGGACTCAACTTCTTCCCTTGGCTTTTGAGCTTCTAATATTTAAATATTATCTTCTCTCTCATTTCTTTGTCATGTTTTTATGCCATTAAAAGCTGTAATTTTATTAAGCTTTAGGGTCAGGACAGAGATAAATGCATGTGTTCATTTCTTCCATCTTCATCTTGGAGTCAGTAATTGCTTCTTGATGGTGGGATCAAAGAAGTGTAAAGAGTTTAAATAAACTTGTCTTGCTTGTGCATTTTTTGTACATGGGGAAGAATGAGAGGAGGCGTTCACACAGGGTTATTTGTTTTATAAGATTCATTACAAACTTATCAAGAGCATACAAATAGCATTACCCTCCATAGAGCTTTATATCATATATTTGAGTTCTGTTTTCCAGTTCTCAAAGCTCTTCCATGTATTCATCTGCTTTGTTCCTTGAAACAACTTTATGAAGTAGACAGGCAGGTGTTACTATCCCCATCTGACATCTGAGGAAAGTGAAACTCATAGGGGCTGAATGACTTATCCAGAGTAGTAACCCAGGTCTTGGGATACCAAATAGCTGATACTTTTTCCTTTGGCCCATGATTTTTCCAAGTGGCAATATCCATTTCCTACGAAGTTCCCAGATTGGCCCATGACGGTCTACATTGGCACCATCTGTGCTGGATTAAAGAATCATAAGATTCCTGGACCCCAACACCAAGAGATTATGATTTGTATGTAGGGTATGAAGTGTGAACCAAGTGTCTATGTTTAAATAGCTCCCTAGATGATACTGGCATGTAGATTGATGGAGAAACATTGCCCTAAAGGACCAGGAAGTGGTCTGGCGGGGCTCCCCCAGGCTGCAAGGCATGGATAATTAAATGCCAATTTCCAGAATGTAACAATTTAGCCATCCAGATAGCAGCCATCCCAGGCTGCCACAGCCAAAACTAATAGCTTCTTCCCTTCCACTCCTCTCTGCGACCCTGGGCAGACCTCACTTTTGCCCTCATTACCTGGCCTGCCCACTCACATAATGGAGACTCCCTTGCCAGCTCCCTCCACTGCTGCATTTCAGCTAGTGAGACTTCAGGGACTCAACTTGCTGAGAAAATTAAATTGAAAAACTTCTTCCCTGATAACTTAGGACCTCTTGTGGAACTCAGCTCTCTTAGGAGCCAGAGGGAAATAATAATAAAGAGCTCTACTCGTTATCTGATTGGTGGCCTCAGAAGTGTTGTCCCCAGCTCTCATATGGCCTCCTAGCTGGCAAATATAAAATCCAAATACCTTTAGGCCAGAGAGGGAGCAAATGCAGGTATATGCATATGAATGCACAGTAGTGCACAGTAGAAGAGGTCTCTTTTCTAGACCCTCAAGGTCCCTGAGTTGAAGAAGGTTAAAGAATGACAGGAAGAAGGAAGGGAGCTGTATCACAAGAGTCTCGGCATTCTGTTTAACACTGAGAGAAAGAGAGGACTGAGCCTATTTGGCAGGCCAGTGAGAGATCACCAGGCCACATTTCAACCTGGGAGACAAGAGTACCCTTCAGGGAAAGAAGTGCCCTAAGGGAAGAGTTGGTTGCATGAATGTGTAACCAACAGCTCAGCCATTGGAGGGGAGGAATGACTTTGACTATGGTGTGAAGTCCTTACAGTGAACCAGATTGGCATGCCCAGAGTACCTACCACTTCCAGAGCCCTCTTTTTTTTTTTTTTTTTTTTGCCGTACGCCGGCCTCTCACTGTTGTGGCCTCTCCCGTTGCGGAGCACAGGCTCCGGATGCGCAGGCTCAGCAGCCATGGCTGACGGGCCCAGCCACTCCACGGCATGTGGGATCTTCCCAGACCGGGGCACGAACCCGTTTCCCCTGCATCAGCAGGCGGACTCTCAACCACTGCGCCACCAGGGAAGCCCCAGAGCCCTCTTTTAAGGGAGTCCTTCTACATATGCCATTTTGTTGGTAGCAAAATACCCAAACTCCTAGCCCAGCAAATGGCTTGGAGTGCAAAGCTGACCCAGAGGTAGTCAATAGAGGCTAAAGGAGTATATGAGCTGGCCTGGAACAGGAGCACTCGAACAGGAGAAGGGCAATTAAGTCAGTCTCATTCATCAAGAAATTAATTTATTCATCAAATATTCATTAAGCACCAACTGTATGTAGATGCTTTATTATTTTTAAATTTTATTTAACAAATGCTTCTACTGAACATATTCTGTGCCACACACTAATAGAAGTACTTTACAGGTATTAATGTATTTAATTCTTATAACAACCCAATAAATTAGCTGCTACTATCATCCACATTTTGAAGGTTAAAAAAAAAGTAAGCTTTCCAGGTTCTACATATATGCATTAATATACAATATTTATTTTTCGCTTTCTGACTTACTTCCCTCTGTATGACACTCTCTAGATCCATCCAAGCCTCTACAAATGGCCCAATTTCATTACATTTTATGACTGGGTAATATTCCATTGTATATATGTACCACAACTTCTTTATCCATTCGTCTGTTGATGGGCATTTAGGTTGCTTCCATGACCTGGCTCTTGTGAAGAGTGCTGCAGTGCACAATGGGGTGCAAGTGTCTTTTTGAATTATGGTTTTCTCTGGGTATATGCCCAGTAATGGGATTTCTGGGTCATATGGTAATTCTATTTTTAATTTTTTAAGGAACCTCCATACTGTTCTCCATAGTGGCTATATCAATTTACATTCCCACCAATAGTGCAAGAGGGTTCCCTTTTCTGCACGCCCTCTCCAGCATTTGTTATTTGTAGATTTTCTGATGATGTCCATTCTAACTGGTGTGAGGTAATACCTCCTTGTAGTTTTGATTTGCATTTCTCTAATAATTAGTGATGTTGAGCAGCTTTTCATGTGCTTCTTGGCCATCTATATGTCTTCTTTGGAGAAATGTCTGTTTAGGTCTTCTGCCCATTATTGGATTGGGTTGTTTGTTTTTTTAATATTGAGCTGCATGAGCTGTTTATATATTTTGGAGATTAATTCTTTGTCCATTGATTCGTTTGCAAATATTTTCTCCCATTCTGAGGGTTGTCTTTTTGTCTTGGTTGTAGTTTCCTTTACTTTGCAAAAGCTTTTAAGTTTCATTAGGTCCCATTTGTTTTTTTTTGTTTTTATTTCCATTAGTCTAGGAGGTGTATCTAAAAAGATCTTGCTGTGATTTTGTCAAAGAGTGTTCTTCCTATGTTTTCCTCTAAGAGTTTTATAGTGTCCGGTCATACGTTTAGGTCTCTAATCCATTTTGAGTTTATTTTTGTGTATTGTGTTAGGGAGTGTTCTAATTTCATTCTTTTACATGTAGCTGTCCAGTTTCCCAGCACCACTTATTGAAGAGACTGTCTTTTCTCCATTGTATATCCTTGTCTCCTTTGTCATAGATTAGTTGACCATAGGTGTGTGGGTTTATCTCTGGGCTTTCTATCCTGTTCCATTGATTTATATTTCTGTTTTTGTGCCAGTACCATATTGTCTTGATTACTGTAGCTTTGTAGTATAGTCTGAAGTCAGGGAGTCTGATTCCTCCAGCTCTGTTTTTTTCCCTCAGGACTGCTTTGGCTATTCGGGGTCTTTTGTGTCTCCGTACAAATTTTAAGATTTTTTGTTCTAGTTCTGTAAAGAATGCCATTGGTAATTTTTTAGGGATTGCATTGAATCTGATTGCTTTGGGTAGTGTAGTCATTTTCACAATATTGATTCTTCCAATCCAAGAACATGGTATATCTCTCCATATGTTTATATCTTTTTTAAATTTCTTTCATCAGTGTCTTATAGTTTTCTGCATACAGGTCTTTTGCCTCCCTTAAGTTTATTCCTAGGTATTTTATTCTTTTTGTTGCAATGGTAAATGGGAGTGTTTCCTTAATTTCTCTTTCAGAATTTTCATCGTTAGTGTATAGGAATGCAAGAGATTCCTGTTCATTAATTTTGTATCCTGTAACTTTACCAAATTCATTGGTTAGCTCTAGTAGTTTTCTGGTTGCATCTTTCGGATTTTCTATGTATAGTATCATGTCATCAACAAACAGTGACAGTTGTACTTCTTCTTTTCCAATTTGTATTCCTTTTATTTCTTTTTCTTCTCTGATTGCCGTGGCTAGGACTTCCAAAACTATGTGGAATAATAGTGGCGAGAGTGGATATCCTTGTCTTGTTCCTGATCTTAGAGGAAATATTTTCAGTTTTTCATCATTGAGAATGATGTTAGTTGTGGGTTTGTCGTATATGGCCTTTATTATGTTGAGGTAGGTTCCCTCTATACCCACTTTCTGAAGAGTTTTTATCATAAATGGGTGTTGACTTTTGTCAAAAAGCTTTTTCTGCATCTATTGAGATGATCACATGGTTTTTATTCTTCAATTTGTTAATATGGTGTATCACATTGGTTAATTTGGATACTTTGAAGAATCCTTGCATCCCTGGGATAAATCCCACTTGATCATGGTGTATGATCCTTTTAATGTGTTGTTGGATTCTGTTTGCTAGTATTTTGTTGAGGATTTTTGCATCTATATTCATCAGTGATACTGGTCTGTAATTTTCTTTTTTTGTAGTATCTTTGTCTGGTTTTGGTATCAGGGTGATGGTAGCCTCATAGAATGAGTTTGGGAGTGTTCCTTCCTCTGCAATTTTTTGGAAGAGTTTGAGAAGGATGGGTGTTAGCTCTTCTCTAAATGATTGATAGAAGTCACCTGTGAAGCTGTCTGGTCCTGGACTTTTGTTTGTTGGAAGATTTTTAATCCCAGTTTCAATTTCATTACTTCTGATTGGTCTGTTCATATTTTCTATTTCTTCCTGGTTCAGTCTTGGAAGGTTATACCTTTCTAAGAATATGTCCATTTCTTCCAGGTTGTCCATTTTATTGTCATAGAGTTGCTTGTAGTAGTCTCTTAGGATGCTTTGTATTTCTGCAGTGTCTGTTGTAACTTCTCCATTTTCATATCTAATTTTATTGATTTGAGTCCTCTCTCTCATTCTCTTGATGAGTCTGGCTAATGGTTTATCAATGTTGTTTATCTTTTCAAAGAACCAGCTTTTAGTTTTATTGATCTTTGCTATTGTTTTCTTTGTTTCTATTTCATTTATTTCTGCTATGATCTTTATGACTTCTTTCCTTCTGCTGACTTTGGGTTTTGTTTGTTTTTCTTTCTCTAGTTCCTTTAGGTGTAAGGTTACATTGTTTATTTGAGATTTTTCTTGTTTCTTGAGGTAGGCTTGTATTGCTATAAACTTCCCTGTTAGAACTGCTTTTGCTGCATGCCATAGGTTTTGGATTGTCCTGTTTTCATTGTCATTTGTCTCTAGGTATTTTTTGATTTCCTCTTTAATTTCTTCAGTGATCTCTTGGTTATTTAGTAATGTATTGTCTAGCCTCCTTGTGTTTGTGTTTTTTACGTTTTTTCCCCTGTAATTGATTTCTAATCTCATAGTGTTGTGTTCACAAAACATGCTTGATATGTTTTCAATTTTCTTAAATTTACTGAGGCTTGATTTGTGACCCAAGGTGTGATCTATCCTGGAGAATGTTCCATGCGCACTTGAGAAGAAAGTGTAATCTCCTGTTTTTGGATGGAATGTCCTATAAATATCAATTAAATCTATCTGGTCTATTGTGTCATTTAAAGCTTGTGTTTCCTTATTAATTTTGTTTGGATGATCTGTCCATTGGTGTAAACGAGGTGTTAAAGTCCCCCACTATTATTGTGTTACTGTTGATTTCTTCTTTTTTAGCTGTTAGCCGTTGCCTTATGTATTCAGGTGCTTTTTTATTGGCTGCATCTATATTTATAATTGTTATATCTTTTTCTTGGATTGATCCCTTGTTCATTATGTAGTGTCCTTCCTTGCCTCTTGTAACATTCTCTACTTTAAAGTTTATCTGATATGAGTATTGGTACTCCAGCTTTCTTTTGATTTCCATTTGCATGGAATATCTTTTTCCCTCCCCTCACTTTCAGTCTATATGTATCCCTAGGTCTGAAGTGGCTGTCTTGTAGACAGCATATATATGGGTCTTGTTTTTGTATCCATTCAGCAAGCCTGTGTCTTTTGGTTGGAGCATTTAATCCGTTCACATTTAACGTAATTATTGATATGTATGTTCCTATGACCATTTTCTTAATTGTTTTGGGTTTGTTTTTGCAGGTCCTTTTCTTCTCTTGTGTTTCCCACATAGAGGAGTTCCTTTAGCATTTGTTGTAGAGTTGGTTTGGTGGTGCTGAATTCTCTTAGCTTTTGCTTGTCTTTAAAGCTTTTGATTTCTCCATTGAATCTGAATGAGATCCTTGCTGGGTAGAGTAATCTTGGTTGTAGTTTCTTCCCTTTCATCACTTTAAATATGTCATTCCAGTCCCTTCTAGCTTGTAGAGTTTCTGCTGAGAAATCAGCTGTTAACCTTATGGGAGTTCCTTGTATGCTATTTGTAGTTTTCCCTTGCTGCTTTCAGTAATTTTTCTTTGCCTTTAATTTTTGCCAGGTTGATTACTGTGTGTCTTGGCATGTTTCTCCTTGGGTTTATCCTGTATGGGACTCTCTGCGCTTCCTGGACTTCAGTGGCCATTTCCTTTCCCATGTTAGGGAAGTTTTTGACTATAATCTCTTCAAATATGTTCAAGGGTCCTTTCTGTCTCTATTCTCCTTCTGGGACCCCTATAATGCGAATGTTGTTGCATTTAACTTTGTCCCAGAGGTCTCTTAGTCTGTCTTCATTTCTTTTCATTCTTTTTTCTTTGTTCTGTTCCACAGCAGTGAATTCCACCATTCTGTCTTCCAGGTCACTTATCCGTTCTTCTGACTCAGTTATTCTGCTATTGATTCCTTCTACTGTAGTTTTCATTTCAGTTATTATATTGCTCATCTCTGTTTGTTTGTTCTTTAATTCTTCTAAGTCTTTGTTAAACATTTCTTGCATCTTCTCGATCTTTGCCTCCTTTCTTTTTCCGAGGTCCTGGATCATCTTTACTATCATTATTCTGAATTCTTTTTTTTGGAAGTTGCCTATGTCCACTTCAGTTAGTTGTTTTTCTGGGGTTTTATCTTGTTCCTTCATCTGGTATATAGCCCTCTGTCTTTTCATCTTGTCTGTCTTTCTGTGAATGTGGTTTTTGTTCCATGGGCTGCAGGATTATAGTTCTCCTTGCTTCTGCTGTCTGCCCTCTGGTGGATGAGGCTATCTAAGAGGCTTGTGCAAGTTTCCTGATGGGAGGGACTGGTGTTGGGTAGAGCTGGACGTTGCTCTGGTGAGCAGAGCTCAGTAAAACTTTAATCTGCTTGTCTGCTGATGGGTGGGGCTGGGTTCCCTCCCTGTTGGTTGTTTGGCCTGAGGCAACCCAGCACTGGATCGAACCCGGACTGTTTGGTGGCGCTAATGGCAGACTCTGGGAGGGCTCACGACAAGGAGTACTTCCCAGAACTTATGCTGCCAGTGTCCTTGTCCTCACAGTGAGACACAGCCACCCCCACCTCTGCAGGAGAGCCTCCAACACTAGCAGGTAGGTCTGGTTCAGTCTCCCCTGGGGTCACTGCTCCTTCCCCGGGTCCCGATGCGCACAGTACTTTGTGTGTGCCCTCCAAGAGTGGAGTCTCTTTTTCCTCCAGTTCTGTCAAAGTCCTGCAATCAAATCCCGCCAACCTTCAAGGTCTGATTCTCTAGGAATTCCTGTTCCTGCTGCTGGACCCCCAGGTTGGGAAGCCTGACTTGGGGCTCACAACCTTCACTCCAGTGGGTGGACTTCTGTGGTATAAGTGTTCTCTAGTTTGTGAGTCACCCACCTAGCAGTTATGGGATTTGATTTTATTGTTATTGCACCCCTCCTACCGTCTCATTGTGGCTTCTCCTTTGTCTTTGGATGTGGGGTATCTTTTTGGTGAGTTCCAGTGTCTTCCTGTTGATGATTGTTCAGCAGTTAGTTTTGATTCCGGTGCTCTCGCAAGAGGGAGTGAGAGCACGTCCTTCTACTCTGCCATCTTGAACCAATTTCTCTACCATCATTTTTAAGAAATGGATGTTATTATTCCCACTGTACTGATGGAGAAAGTGAGGTCCAAATGTCAAGAGTTATATGGCAAGTCACAAAGTTATTAAGTGGCAGAAGGAAGCTTTGCACTCAGATCATCCCTCCTTACCTTTTGTTTGATGCTACTTAATAACCTCTTTCTTACCTCAAAAGGGAAGGGAGTTCAAGTTGCAAGGACCACATTGGGCTGAAAGAGTGTTTTTACCTTAGTTCTCTGTGATTGGTTCCCATTGGCCAGTTCCCTTCGCTCCCCACCTCCTTGGAGGTTCCAGGCATTTTCTATCGCCTGGGGGAAAAACTTGGCAAGTCAAAATTCTTCTTAAATTCTAAAAATATTAGTGTCTTATTCAATGAGGGGAGAAAACAAAGAGGCCGAGGAGGCCTAGAGAGTCAGTCTAGAGGAAAATCAAATCAACCACATTTCCCATCCTACTTATTTTCTAACCTATTTAAATGGGATTCTAATTGCGTAAAACAACTAATTTTGTTCATTAAGGTTCAGTTAAATTCATCTGAAACTCAGGATAATGGCATTGTTGTGGAAGAGCTGTATTAAAGATGAAACATAATCTCTCTTGACTCCATTTCCTTTGACAAAATAAAGTTCAGCTACTAATGAGTTTGCAATACAAGATCTCTTTTTAAATGGCAACAAAGGGTGCAAATTTATGAACAGCAGTTTTTATCATCAACAGCCATTTCCTTTGTTACCAAAATATGCAGAAATGATTATGAGGCCCTTTTACTCATTATGGCTTTGATTTGGGGTGGGGGGAAAGCTTGAGATAAAGAGCTTCATAATCATATCACAGTGAAGTCACGTGGAGAGCCCACAGGGGGTGGCCTCAAAACCTTGATTCAGGGCATTCTATGGACTAAGCAGACATTTCAATTTCCAGCCTTGCAGGCTTCAACCTCTCCCCTAGAGTCCAAATCTCTGTTTTAGGGCAAACAAGAAACGTTTCTCCCTACATGGTCTATCCCATGCCTTTTTACAGCCTCAAGGAGAAATTGGTTTGCTCTCTTGAGTCATGAAAACAAGGAACAACCTGTCTAGGTAGCCTGAGTCTGCCTTGGTGAATGAGCCTTTCCACCCTCTGGTGACACCCGGGCCTTTCCATGAGTAGCCAGAATGGGATGATGCCACCATTTTACAATTAACCTCAGATGGCAGAGTGTCTTCCCCCGGTCAGCAGTACTGTGACTTTCAAGCCTGGTGATGTTAATTCAGTGCCCAAAGCTAAGACAAATGCCATCAGCCCCTCGCCCAGTGAGAACACACATCTGAGTGGCATTCAGCCAAGCAGTGGCTGGCATACAACCAGGCTCAATGAGGGCCTGTGACATGCAGGGGATCACAGGAAATACGGAGGTGAATAAGGCCCTGTAAGTAGTGAGTACTACCCAGCAAGTAACGGGTATAAAATAAGAGGGCCACACTCCCTTATCCAAAATCCTTGGGGCTAGATTTATTGTATGTAAGTTCAGAATTTTCAGGATTTTAGAAAGGTAGTTTCATACCAATTATCATATATTGCCTAACACCCAATGTGAATTTTCTATTGTGATATGTTTGAATATTCATACTAAATGAGTTAAGAATATAAACAGCCTCAAATCAGTTCAGGGTTAGGTCAGGTTTGCTTCTAAATGATTTATGAGTTATGAAAAAGCTTCTGGGAGCAAAAGAACACCCACCCAGGAGAGGAGAGCACCCCCAGGAGGGAAAGAAAAGAGGACCGAATCATCCATGATACTCCTAGAAGGGAACAAGGTACAGTGAATGGAGAAAGGTGACCTCTACTGGAACCCCTGGGACTCTTACCAGGAGGGTGTGAGAGGCCCATCACTGAATGTGGGGCCAGGGATTCATCTTTCTCACAGCAGAAAGGCTGTGCTCTAGCGTTCCTGGTGGCTGCTGGAGCTGAGGGCCACACTTTCCGCCAGTCTTCTGGTCCTGACCTTCCAGGGCACATCTGCTCTGTAGCCAGGGTGGTCTGTCTTCCACTGAAAAGACTCACAGCACCACAGTCAGAAGCCTGGCAAATCAACAGGAGGCATGTCTCCATTTGGCCAATTGTATCATCTTTTCAAATGAGTGAGTATAGTAAATAATATGTTCAGAAGAATTCTTCATACTCAAGAATATATACTCATGAAAATATTTTCCTGTGCTTCTCAGTCTCCAGGAGCTGCAGCAGAAACAAATTGAACATTTTTTTTAAATGCTGTAATATATGAAGACATAATGAATACTAGTCAATCAAAGCTAAATATTTAATTCTGGAATTATATAGTGGTAATGGCTGCACTGCCTTGTGAATATACTAAAAACCACTGGATTGTACATTTTAAAAGGGTGAATTTTTGCCATATGGAGTGTCAATTTTAAAAAACTAAATAGTTAAAAGAAACAAGTTAATTTGGTGAAATGACTTTCAGCTCCACTGTACTCCCATGACCACACCCTATGTCTTATCAGTACTTAAATCTCAACTGCAGAAATCTTACACTAATACCCCTCCTTTTGACCACTTTGACCACTGAACGCTTTCTCTCACCCTCCCTCCTGCTATATCTGTTTAGCAATTGTCTTAGTTTCCTATGGATACTGTAACACATTACCACAACCTTAGTGGTTTAAAAACAACAGAAATTTATTTTCTTACAGTTCTGATGGCCAGAAGTCTAAAATCAGTTTCACTGGGCTAAAGTCTAGGTTTCAGCAGTGCTGGTTCCTTACAGAGGCTTTAGAGGAGGCTGTTTCCTTGCCTTTTCCACTTTCCAAAAGCCACCTGCAATCCTTGCCTTCTGGCTTCTGCCTCTGTGTTCAAAGCAGATCGCTCCACCCACTGCTACTATATCCTATCTCCTTCTCTGTCTCTGACCCTCCTGGCTTCCTCTTTTAAAGACCCTTGTAATTACATTGGGTCCATCCAGATAATCCAGGATAATCTTCCCACCTCAAGATGCTGAACTCAATAGCAACTACGAAGTCTCTTTTGCCATGTAAGGTAACACATTCATAGGTTCTGGGGATTAGGCTATAGACATCTTTGGTGGCGGGAGCATTATTCAGTCTTTTATAGCCATCCACTTCCTAGATCCCTCTGTTTTCTCCCAGTCAATCCCCTCTTGACATCAACTACCTTTCTACCCAGACTCATGGGTAGAAAGAAACTATTCTCTCTCTAGCATCTTCAGTTCTCTTACAACCTTTTCCACATACCAAAACCACCTAGAAAGCCCCTTCCTGAAACAGTTCTATAATCTGCCTTCTCTGTTCTTAAAATCAGGATTCAGTCTTCATGGATGAATCTCCCTTTTCCTATGTAAGGCCAACCATTACACCTCTGGTCTCAAACCCCTTCCCTCCCTTCAGGATCCCTCCATCAATTACTCTCTTTAGATCTTCAATATCTGACTTCTAACTAGACTCCTGTCCTTAGCAATAAATTCTTTTCTCCCACCTAAAAGAAAAAGTGAGGACTTCTTATTCTGGGCAAGGTAGAGTAGACTTAATTCTTCTTTCTCTACCTGTCTAAGTATAATTAAAAACCATGGACATAATACAATAAACAATCATAAGAGGACTATGAAATGTTGAAAGAGGCAAGCAGACAAGCTAAAGACTTCAGGATTTAGGGACTACACAGTGGTGAGTTCGCTGGGTTTTCGTTGTATCTCTCTTATATCCTGGACTTGGAACTGGAGAAGCCTTGCAAAGTGAAACCCCCAACAGGCACAGAAAAATATATATATTTTTTAAGACTCAAGAAAATCTTACTCTTTCTAGTCAAAGGACCCAGAAAAGAGCAGCATAGCAGGACAAAAACATTTTGGTAGTACTCTACCCCAAACATAATGAATGGTCCCTGCCCATAGAGCCTCAGTGGAGACCAAGTAGGTAGTTTGGATTTCTGACCCTCACTTGGTGGCAGCAAGTGAGCCAGAGCAGTGCTTCCCACCCCATCTCCCCCACCCCCACTGTTGTGTTCATGGAGACTGAGGGGGAAGGCTGGACTTCCTCACTTAGCAGCTGGAGGTCCTGGGTAGCATTTCTGTCCATGCCAGCATGCAGGAGACTGAGTGGGATTTCCCAACAGTGGGAGGCAGCATCCCTCACTTTCCCAACTAGAGGATGGGAAAGAGGAAGGAAGGAAGCTCTTGAACAGCAAGGAGCTAGAGAAAGAAATTCTTTAAACCTGCACAGGATCTTGCTGACCAACACATGGAACTGACCTACATTAACTCAACAAAAAGTCTTAGAATGAACTAAAGTGGGGAATAGCACCGAGGTTTACAGAGTGGCCTCTGGGTAGCATGCAAACAAAGCAGATCAGAAGGGCACTGTAAGATCTCTGAAAACTAAATTGTCTTTGGAACCACAGCCCACAAAATCTGGCCAGGAGCACCAACTCAAAACAGGGTAACTCCCTGCTAAAAGAAAAGATTTAAAATATAATACAAAGTCTTCTAACATAATACACAAAATGTCCAGGTTACAATCGAATCACTTGTCATACTAAGAACCAGGAAAATTACAACTTGAAGAGAAAAGACATCAACAGACGCCGATACCAAGATGAGTTAGACGTTGGAATTATCTGAAAAATAAAGTTATAAAGTAGCCATCAGAAAAAAATGCTTCAGTGAACAATTATGAATACTCTTGAAACAAATGAAAAAATAGAAAATTTCAGCAAAGAGACAGAAGAATAAAAGAGAACCAAATAGGAACTATAGAACTGAAAAATACTACAACCAGTATTTAAAAACCTCACTCAGTGGGCTCAGTAATAGATTGAAGATGACACAGGATAGAACCAGGAAAGATAAATAGAATTTACCCAATCTGAACAAAGAGAAAATAGGCTTAAATGATCATCAGGGAGCTGTGTAACAACAAAAGATCCAACATTTCTGTCATTAAAGTCCCAGAAGGAGCAAAGAAAGGGTGTGGGGGTTAAAAAAAATTCCAAGAAATAATGGCTGAAAATTTTCCCAATTTGGTAAAAGGCTGAGAAGTTGAACAAACCCCTAACAAGATAAACCCAAAGAAATCAAAGCCAAGACACATTATCAAACTTCTGAAACTAAAGACAAAGAAGAAAATTTTGAAAGGAGAGAGAGAGAAGCATGATACATGTCCAGTGGGGAACACCAAATCTGGGGTTTTTTGTTTTTTTATTGAAGTATAGTTAATATACGATATTGTGTTAGTTTCTGATGTAGGGCAAAGTGATTCAGTTATACATATATATAAATTCTTTTTCATATTCTTTTCCATTATAGTTTATTACAAGATATTGACTATAGTTCCCTGTGCTGTAGAGTAGGACCTTGTTGTTTATCCATACTATATATAATAGTTTGCATCTGCTAATCCCAAACTCCTAATTTATCCCTTCCCCACTCCCCCTCCCATTGACGACCACAAGTCTGTTCTCTGTGAGTCTGTTTCTCTTTCATAGATATGTTTATTTGTATCGTATTTTAGATTCCGTATGTAAGTGATATATCGTATTTGTCTTTTTCTGACTTTGCTTAGTATGATAATCTCTTTGTCCATCCATATTGCTGCATATGGCATTATTTCATTCTTTTTTATGGCTGAGTAGTATTCCATTGTGTGTGTGTGTGTGTGTGTGTGTTTGTGTATACATATATATATATACCACATCTTTATCCAGGTCAGTGGGCATTTAGGTTGCTTCCATGTCTTGACTACTATAAACAGTTCTTCTATGAACATAGGAGTGCATGTTCTATGAACATAGGAGTATCTTTTTGAATTATATTTTTGTCCGAATATATGCCCTGGAGTGAAATTGCTGGATCACATGGCAACACTATTTTTAGGTTTTTTGAGGAACCTCCATACTGTTTTCCATAGTGACTGCACCAATTTACATTCCCACCAGCAGCATTTTTATTTGTAGACTTTTTAATGATGGCCATTCCACCCAGTGTGACGTGGTAGCTCATTGTAGATTTTTTGCATTTCTCTAATAATTAGCAACGTGGAGCATCTTTTCATGTGCCTATTGGCTATCTGTATGTCTTCTTTGGCAAAATGTCTATGTAGGTCTTCTGCCCATTTTTCAGTTGGGTTCTTTGTTTTCTGTCATGTTGTTGTTGTTGTTGAGTTGTATGAACTGTTTGTATATTGTGGAAATTAGCCTTTATTGGTTGCATCATTTGCAAATATTTTCTCCCAGTACATAGGTTGTTGTTTTTTGTTTTGTTTATGGTTTCCGATACTCGGCAAAATCTTATAAGTTTGACTAGGTCCCATTTGTTTATTCTTGCTTTTATTTCTGTTGCCTTGGGAGACTGACCTAAGAAAACATTGGTATGAATTATGTCAGAGAATGTTTTGCCTATGTTCTAGGAGTTTTAGGATGTCATGTCTTATATTTAAGTCTTTAAACCACTTTGAGTTTATTTTTGTGTATGGTGTGAGGGAGTGTTCTGACCTCATTGATTTACATGCAGTTGTCCAGCTTTCCCAATGCCACTTGCTGAAGAGACTGTCTTTTCTCCATTGTATATTCTTGCCTCCTTTGTAGAAGATTAATTGACTGTAGGTGTGTGGGTTTATTTCTGGGCTGTCTATTCTGTTCCATTGACCCATGTTTGTTTTGTACCAGTACCATGCTGTTTTGACTACTGCAGCTTTGTAGTATTGTCTGAAGTCTGGGAGGGTTATGCCTCCTGCTTTGTCCTTTTTCCTCAGGATTGCTTTGGCAGTTCTGGGTCTTTTATGGCTCTGTATATATTTTAGGATTATTTGTTCCAGTTCTGTGAAAAACGTCATGGGTAATTTCATAGGGATCACATTAAATCTGAAGAATGCTTTGGGTAATATGGCCATGTTAACAACATTAATTCTTCCAATCCAAGAGCATGGTATATCTTTCCATTTCTTTGAATCATCTTTAATTTCCTTTATCAGCATTTTATAGTTCTCAGTATATAGGTCTTTCACCTCCTTAAACAGGTTTATTCCTAACTATTTTATTTTATTTTTTGATGTGATTTTAAAAGACGTTGTTTTTTTACTTTCCCTTTCTGATATTTCATTGCTAGTGTAAAGAAGTGCAACCGATTTCTGTATGTTAATCTTGTATCCTGCTACCTTGCTGAATTTGTTTATCAGTTCTAGTAGTTTTTGTGTGGAGTCTTTAGGGTTTTCTATATATAGTATCATGTCATCTGTATATAAAGACTATTTTACCTCTTCCTTTCTGATTTGGATACCTTTTATTTCTTTTTCTTTCTGATTGCTGTGGCTAGAACTTCAAATACCATGTTGAATAGGAGTGGTAAGAGTGGGCATACTGGTCTGTTTTTGGATTTTAGCAGGAAGGCTTTCAGCTTTTCACCATTGAGTGTTATGTTGGCTGTAGGTTTGTCATAAATAGCTTTTATTATGTTGAGATATGTTCCTTTTATACCCACTTTGGTAAGAGTTTTTATCATTAATGGATGTTGAATTTTATCAAATGCTTTTTCTGCATCTATTGAGATGCTCATGTGGATTCTGTCTTTTCTTTGTTGACGTGGTGTACCATATTGATTGATTTGCATATGTTGTGACTCTGGGATGAATCCAACTTGATGATAGGGTGTGATCATTTTTATGTGTTGTTGGTTATGGTTTGCTAATATTTTGTTGAGAATTTTTGTGTCTATATTCATCAAAGATATTGGCCTGTAATTTTCTTTTTTGGTAGTGTCTGCTTTTGGTATCAGGGTAAAGAATGACTTTGGGAGTGTTCCTTCCTCTTCAGACTTTTGGAAGAGTTTGAGAAGTATAGGTATAACTTCTTCTTTGTATGTTTAGTAGAATTCCCTAGTGAAGCCATCTGGTCCTGGACTTTCATTTGCAGGGAGTTTTTTTGTTTGTTTGTTTGTTATTACAGATTCTATTTCACTGCTAGT
This sequence comes from Monodon monoceros, assembly GCF_005190385.1. NCBI lineage: Eukaryota > Metazoa > Chordata > Mammalia > Artiodactyla > Monodontidae > Monodon > Monodon monoceros. Next base: position 56,435,251 of record NW_021703782.1, read on the forward strand.
GACCAATCTGTTCAAATTATTTATTTCTTCTTGATTCAGTTTTGGAGGTCTGTATATTTCTAGGAAGTTGTCCATTTTGTCTAGGTTGTCCAATTTGTTGGCATATAATTGTTCATGGTATTCTCTTATGGGTTTTTTTTTGCATTTCTGTGGTATTGGTTGTTATTTCTCCCTTTCATTTTTTACTTTGTTTGTTTGGGTCCTCTCTCTTTTCTTCTTGGTGAGCCTGGGTAGAGGTTTGTTGATTTTGTCGACGCTTTCAAAAAAACAGCTCTTGGTGTTATTAATTTTTTTGTATTTTTTTTAATCTCCATTTTATTTATTTCCTCTCTGATCTTCATTATTTCCTTCCTTCTGCTGACTTTAGCTTTTGTTTTGTTCTTCTTTTCCTAATTCTTTTAGGTGGTAGATTAGGTTGTTTATTAGAGTTTTTTCTTGTTTTCTGAGGAAGGACTGTTATCGCTATGAATGTCTCTCTTAGGACTGCTTTTGCTGCATCCCATAGATTTTCTATGGTTGCGTTTCCATTGTCATTTGTCTCAAGGTATTTTTAAATTTCCTCTTTGATTTCATCATTGACCCATTGGTTTTTTAGTAGCTGTTGTTTTGTTTCCACATAATTGTTTTTTTTCTCATTTCTCTTTCTGTGGTTGATTTCTAGTTTCATGCCATTGTGGTCAGAAAAGATGCTTGATTTCTATCCTCTTAGATTTATTGAGGCTTGTTTTGTGTCCTAGTATGTGGTCTCTCCTGGAGAATATCCATATGCCCTTGAATATGCACTTGAAAAGAACATGTATTCTGTTTTTTGGGGGTTTTTGGGGTTTTTGGATGGAATGTCCTGAAAATATAAATTAACTCTAACTGTTATATTGTGTCATTTAGGGTCTCTGTTGCCTTATTGATTTTCTGTCTGGAAGATCTTTCCATTGATGTCAGTGGGGTGTTAAAGTCTCCTATTATTATTTTATTCCCATCAATTTCTCCTTTTTTGTCTGCTACTATTTGTTTATATATTCAGGTACTGCTATATTGGGTGCATGTATGTTAACAAGTATAATATCGGCTTCTTGTATTGATCCTTTTATCATTATACAGTGTCCTTCTTTATCTTTCTTCATGACCTTTGTTTTAAAGTCTCCTTTGTCTGATATGAGTATTTTTTTAATTAATTAATTATTCTTTTATTTTTTGTCTGCTTCGGGTCTTAGTTGCAGCATGCGGGATCTTTCATTGCAGTGTGTGGGCTCTTTGTGGCAGCACACAGACTTCTCTCTAGTTGTGACATGCAGGCTCCAGAGCACATGAGTTCTGTAGTTGCAGCACACGGCTGTCTAGTTGTGGCATGTGGGCTTAGTTGTCCCGTGGCATGTGGGATCTTAGTTCCCAGACCAGGATTGAACCCGCATCCCCTGCATTGGAAGGCAGATTCTTAACCACTGGACCATCAGGGAAGTCCCCTGATATGAGTATAGCTAACCCCACTTTCTTGTCATTTCCATTGGCATGAATTACCTTTTCCCATTCCCTCACTTTCAATCTATGCGTGTCCTTTGCCCTAAAGTAGGTTTCTTGTAGACAGCATATTGTAGGTTCTTGTTTTATTATCTAATCTGCCACTGTATTTCTTTTGATTGGAGAGTTTAGTCCATTGACATTTAAGGTAATATTGATAGATATGTATTTATTGCCACTTTAAACCTTATTTTCTAGTTGATTTTGTATTTCATATTTGTTCCTTTCTATTTCTGTTTTTCCTTTTGTGGTTTGATGGTTTTCTTTTGTATTATGCTTGAGTTGTCTTATTTTTGGTTTTCGTAAATCTATTACATGTTTTTGATTTGTGGTTACCTTGTTTTTCAAGTATGTTAACCCATTACTATATCTACTTGCTTTAGACTGGCAGTCATATAAGCTCAAACACATTCTAAAAAAAAAAAATCTACATTTTCTTACTCCCCTCCTCCACATTTTATGATTTTGATGTCCTCTTTTACATCTTCATAATTATCCTTCTGCTGTTCACTGTAGTTAACAATTGCTTTCACAAAAAATTTTTTAATCTATGTACTGGCTTATTTAAGTGATTTATTTTCCAATTGTGATTTTCTCTTTCCTATAGATTCTTGCTTTTTTATTTAGAAAACATCAATATTTCAATATTTTAGGATAGGTTTAGTATTGCTGTATTCTTTTAGTTGTTTTTTTTAAAACTTTATTTTTATTTATTTATTTTTGGCTGTGTTGGGTCTTCATTGCTGCACATGGGCTTTCTCTAGTTGCAGTGAACGGGGGCTACTCTTAGTTGCAGTGAGCAGCTTCTTACTGTGGTGGCTTCTCTAGTTGTGGAGCATGGGCTCTAGGCACATGGGCTTCAGTAGTTGCAGCATGCAGGCTCAGTAGTTGTGGCTCATGGACTCTAGAGCACAGGCTCAGTAGTTGTGGCACACGGGCTTAGTTGCTCCATGGCATGTGGGATCTTCCCGGACCAGGGATCGAACCCGTGTCCCCTGCATTGGCAGGCGGATTCTCAACCACTGTGCCACCAGGGAAGCCCCTTTTTTAGTTTTTGCTTGACTAAGAAATTCCTTCTCTCTCCTTCTATTCTAAATTATAATCTTGCTGGATAGAGTATTCTAGGTTGCAGGGTTTTCTCTCTCAGGACTTTGAGTATATTTTGCTACTCCCTTCTGGCCTGTAACGTTTCTATAGAGAAATCAGCTGATAGCCTTATGGGGGTTCCCCTGTAACTAATTCTTTGTTTTTGTTGACAAGCTGCTTTTTGAATCTTCTCTTTATCTGTAACATTTGCCATTTTGATTATAATATGCCTTGGTGTAGGTCTATTTGGATTCATCTTGTTTGGGACCCTCTGTGCTTTCTGTACCTGGATATGTTTCTTTCTTTAGGTTTGGGAAGTTTTCAGCCATAATTTCTTCAAATACATTTTCAATCACTTTTCTCTTTCTTCTCCCTCTGCAATCCCTATTATGCATAGATTGGCTTGCTTTATATTATCCCATAGGTCTTGTATATTGCTTTCAGTTTTTTAGATTTGTATTTCTGTCTGCTGTTCTGATTGGGTGAATTCCATTATTCTATCTTCCAGATCACTTATTTGTTGTTCTGCATTATTCAATGTGCTATTCATTGCCTTTAGCTCAGCTTTTTCTCAGCAAATGAGTTTTCAAATTTTAACCAGCTCCTCTTTATAGTTTCTAGTTCCTTGTTACAGTGATCTGCATTTCTATCAATAGCCTTTCTTAATTCCTTCAGTTTTTTGTTTTTTTTTTGCGGTACACAGACCTCTCACTGTTGTGGCCTCTCCTGTTGTGGAGCACAGGCTCCAGACGCACAGGTTCAGCGGCCATGGCTCACGGGCCCAGCCGCTCCACGGCACGTGGGATCTTCCTGGACTGGGGTACGAACCCATGTCCCCTGCATCGGCAGGCGGACTCTCAACCACTGTGCCACCAGGGAAGCCCCAGTATTTCATTATCTCTTTTTTGAACTTAGGATTTGGTAGACTGGAAAGGTCTGTTTCATTGTTCTTTCACGGGTTTTCTCTTGTTCCTTTAATTGGGAGTAGTTTATCTGCTTTTTCATTTTACTTTTATTTCTCTGACTCTATGAATGTAGGAGAAACAGTTATCTACTGTGGTCTTGAAGGGCTGTTTTTACGGTAGTGTCCCTGAGTAGCCTGCATGAATCTGGTATTTTTGGTGCAAGGGCTTTTTTTAATATGGGTGCCTGCCATGTCTTTCCTCAGTGTGTGCTGGCCATTATCCCCTTGATAGGTGGTGTGATTGGTGTTGTGGTGACCAGAGCCTGCACTACATGTTGAGCAGGGCCTCTTCTTTGCTCTTTGGCCATCACAGTCCTGTCAGGGGCAGGGTCTGCTCCCCAGTTGTTAGAGTAGAAGCCACCACATCTGTTTCTGAGCTGCAGTGTGGGATAGGCAGGACTGGAGCACTTCCACTGGGAGAGGAGCCACTGAGTATTCCTCTGCAGAGGCTGTCCACCAGCAAGAGCACTCTGGTTGTCTGTCACCTGTTGTGTGGGCTCACAGTGTACACTGTTGTTGGCACTGCCATCAGCCCCACCTCAGCCATGGGAGTGCAAGCAATTGGCCCAGATGTCCCTCAGGCACTGTGCTCAGAAAGCCACCAGTGCAGATCCATAGGCACAGATCCACTGAAGTAAGGTACCAGGTTCACAGTAGTCGTGCATAGTCACTCACCTGGACCCATCATGGGAGGTACAGATTCAGCACAGACCCCAGCCCCGCCTCCACACACTCACGCCCCCAAAGCTCTCAGCTGCTAACTCCAGACCTGCCCCAGCCACGGGAGCACCATTAATCTTCTTCGATGTCCCACAGGCACTGAGCTTACAAAGGCACCAATGGCATAAATCCACCAAAGTCACAAAGCTGCCAGACAGGGCTCAGATTTTAGGCCTGCCTCTGCATGTGGGCAACTGCTTGTGTGCTCCCAGAGCTTGCAGAGGTGGAGCCCTGGCCACTGTGAGCTTGCTGAGAATGAGGCTGCTATGGCGGGGCCCCGCCCTTCCCTTCACGTGTGTGTGTGTTAACGATGCGGCTTCTATGGTGGACAGGGTTCCATCTTGCACACACCCCCAGTTGTGGCCAGGGCCACACTCTAGCCCCTTCTGGCTTCTCTGTGCAGCCAACCCCAGTCGTCTCCCCACATCTGTCTTCTGAAGCCCGAGTTTCAGCACCCAGCCCCCACGCATACCAACAGATGCACCTCTCAGGCTGGGGAGTGCAGCAAGGTGGCCAGGACTACCTGTGCTCGTCTCTCTCCATTCTGCCTCCTGCAAGCTAGATGCTGCACTCTCCTCTGAGCCTCTGAAGCTCCCTTTCTGTCCCAGCTGATCTCCCCGCTGGTGAAGGGGGCTCCCAGGGTGAGGGAACCTTTCCTCTTTCACAGCTCCCTCCCAGGATTCCTTTTTTTTTTTTTTTTTTTTTTCCTTTTATCCTACCCAGTTATGTGGTGATCTTTCTTGCAGCTTTGGTTGTATGAAATCTTCTGCCAGAGTTCAGTGGGTATTCTGTGAGAATTGTTCCCCATGTAGATGTATTTTTGATGTATCTGTGGGAAGAGGTGAGCTCCATGTCCTTCTATTCTCCCATCTTGATCTCTCCTCACCAATTTGAATATTAATAGGTTTCTCATCCGAAGCCATGTGAAATACGCTCATGAAGGACACCAGTAGCCTCCTAATGAACAATTACATGATCTGGGACTCTGCAGCATTTTCTCTGTGTTGACCTCTCCTCCTTTTTGGAATACTCTCTTCCCTTGAAGTCCATGACATCACAGCATCCTGGTTTCCCATTTCTTGGCCCCTTTCAGTGCTCATTCACAGGCCCCTCTTTTCCTACTCAACTGTGTATAGCTGTTTTCCAGGGTTCTGATTTCTTCTCACTTCTTGTCCTCCTCTCACACAACATATTCTCTCCCTGAGTTACCTGACCATCATTCCACTTGATTTTATTTATTTATTTAAGGCAGGTTTATTGAGATGATACTTACACATAGTAAAATCCACCTGTTTTGTGTTCAGTTCTTTGAATTTTGACATAGAGTCCTGTTAGCACCACCACAGTCAAGATAAAGAATATTTCCATCACCCCAGAAAAGTTCCTTCATGCTGACCCTCTGTTGTCAGTTTCCTCCTTCACCTCCAGTCCTTGGCAACCACTGATCTCTTTTCTGTCCCTATAGTTTTGCCTTTGCCAGAAGGTGAATTTCATGTATTTTTAAACAAAATAAAGATGATACTTTCCATATTTATACCTCTAACCTGTGCTGACCTGACAGTGCTAACTTGTCTTTTGAGCTTCAGTCATCTACCCAGTGTCTTTTGATTGGGTCTTTTGATTCTAAAAAGAAGTTTAGAATCGTCACTTTTCTTCATGCATCGAGAAGGTTGAGTGATTCAAAAGTTACTTAACCTCTCTGAACCTTTGTTACCCTCCATGAAAGAGGAGAATATTTCCTTTGCTAATTTCTTGGGGGAGATTAAGTAAGACAAATGCCACTAAGGAGTCTACCAGGCTCTGTGTACACAATAGATTCTCAATACATCATTAACATCACTGATGAAGTTCCATTTCTTCAAGGGGACTTGCACCTTCTGAGGATGGAGCATGGGGTTTCTGAGTCTCTAGCGCACTTGCTGGAGAGGACAGGCTCCTCAGAGAGGCCCGTGAGTGTTGTATGTCTCAACAACATGTTGTGCGAGGGTTCCGATGACTGTACATCTGAGTCCTCAGAAGCAGTTTGTGGTACAGTCAAGTACTGCAACCAACCAGTTACTGCACGTAATGAGAATGTCTCAGGATTTCTAGTTAGCTTCAAGTTTATGGGGCTGATTAATATCTAAAATGAGGATTGTTTCATTTCAGATCCTTTTTATTTAAAGGCAAAAATAAAAATACAGTGTTATCTTGCAGCATATACTCCTCTAATGTGATTACTTGTAAGACCTCCAGGTCATTTACAGTAAAAATCACGTTTCAGCCTTGCTTCACATTGGATGGGTACATGGAGAAGTGGCAGACCCATTAACTCCTACTTGTTTTTGTATTCAGAGCCTTCATGTTTTCATATACCATTACCCAGTAGCAATTTATAATATATTCTGTGAAGCCATGTGATATTTTAGTGGATGCTTCTTCTCAGTTTCTCTTTAGATGAACTAAACAAAAGTACCTTAATAAAAGTAAACTTACAAGAATCACATTGTTCTCATTTCAAACACATATAAAGGAACTAAAATGTTGTGAAATATGCCAGGCAGTTTCACTAATCCTGTAACCTCCAGAAAAAGGGCTTGTAATTAGAATTACATAATAACTGTCCAGCCAGAAATTCTTTTTTTAATACTAGAAGGACTTCACCTGATTTCACGCTACACATACACACTATAAATATAGTTAGTTTAATGCAAAGAAATTAAAATTACAATTGAGCTGTCACACGGTAAAGTGAAACAGCTTCACTGGTCTGTCAGGTCATAGAGCTAATAATGACTTTATGCAGAATGCAGTGAAACAGAGGTATCTTTCTCAAGAGCCAGAGTGCACTTGCGGCCAGCACTATTTTGCTTAGGCCGTATACAGCTGTACTTGATTATAGGAACATTAGTTAAGTGAGACCATAAAAAACAGCTGTATTTGAAATCACATAGGACTCTGCACATTTTCTCCCTGTGGCAGCCAATCAGAAATCTTGCTGACAGGTAAACTTGTACAAAACAAATGATCCTATTTAGATTAATTCCTCTTAATGCCTTACACAGGCCTACTTTCCTGGCATATTGTGGAGACAGCAGGTCAGTTCCACTCAAAATGTGGAGATAGAAAAGGCAAGCTTGATTACTTGATAAAATATATGACTATACTGGCAGAAAATGTGGAGTGCTTAGTCCTTGTAAAAATGTGGCTGATGGGCTCTTCCCCAGCTCAGAGTTCAGCCATGAGGCACTCTGGAAAATGAGCACTCAGCCAGCTAGCAGTCTGCAAAACCAAGTTCTAACTGTGGCTCTGTCACTACTGTTTCATCTTCACTCTCTACCCAGTAACATGATACATCCACACGTTTTGCCATAAAACTCTGAAATGCCCTCTAATGCCTAGCTCTGGGCTTTGGTCCACAGGATGTTAACCAACATCACAAACAGATCTAAAATTTGCTTACTTGGCTGGCCTCTCTGCCTCTGCCAGTGACCTGAGAACATACCTGGGCTAGCCCACTGAGTCCAGTGGGCTGATGGGGACACATGGAGCAGACGTGTGAGCTGGCCCAGGCCGAGGTCAGCACAGCTGCCTAGCCAAGCCCAGCCTAGATCAGCCAACCTGCAGACTCATGAGCAAAAGAAGTGCTTCTCATCACAGGACACAGATTTTGCAGTTGTTTGTTATGCAGCATAACTGTGGCCATAGTTAACTGAAGCATTACTGTGTGACCTTGGGCAAGCCCTCTTCCTTCCTCTCCTCCATTGCTCATCTATAAAGTGATGGGAGGGATTGGAGGATCCGTACAGCCCCTTCTAATGAAGTTGAGGACCAAGAAACCTGGGATGAAAAGAGCTCCAGACTCCAGAGGCTCAGATTTCTTCCAGGCCTAAAGATGGAGCTGAGGAAAACACTTCATCAGGCACTGTGGGCAGGTAGAGGAGCTTTGTCCCCAGTGGTATAGCCATAAATGTCTCACAGTGTGTCCCCAGTTATGTAAACAGTGAGAGAAGAAGTTCTGACAAACCTGGGCCCCTGAATGTCCACAGAGCCAGCTCTCCCAAAAAACTTATTTTCTATAGGTTTACACCTAGACAAATAAGCAAGTTAGAAGACAGGATTGGAGAAAATGGAAATCTTTATTTTTAAACACTAGTACATTTCCAAGCTGTTTCAAAAAGGAAAAATCATATTACTTCAAAACTATGCATCAAAGCATATTTATTTTAAACTCTAATCTTACAAACACATAATGAAAGAAACATATATTTTATAAATATCTACTCAGAATATGTATTATGGAAAAAAAGTATTTAAAAATAACAGCCCCAGATCTCCCTCTTTAAATATATAAAATTCCCATACAATTCATAAGAATTCTTTCTCAAGAGCCAAAAACTTCACAAAGGCCAACAACTCAGTTCTCATCAGACACAATCAAAAGTAAAACGGATATAAAAAAATGTAAAATTTCTGTACAAGGGAAATGCAGATAGCATATGGGTAAATCTCATTACCATCCATGCCATTTGTGTTTTAAAAATGTTTTATAAAAACTGCCATTTAAAACAAATAAGTGAGAGTCCTTCCCTGACTGTGGAAAATATATAAATTATCACCCTCCCACCTGGGAATCGAGGCTCCCACCTGCTAATAGGGTTGAGGAGAGAAGTCTCCATGTGGTTCCTGAATAGGGACTAAGTAAGCCACACATGGGGATCCACCTCCTCTGGCAGTGGCTTTTTTCGATGGGTGATTCATTATTATTCCCTTCTACTTAGAAAAATTCTTTGGGATCATAGGAGACAACTGCTCAGAAGTAAATGCAAGACTAGGAGACAACTTCAGATTGTGGTATCCGATTAATAACGTGTATTTCGTGGTTTTGGTGACCAAACTCTGGGAAGCCTAATTTTCCACTGTCAGAGACACAGCCCGTCACCTACCCCAGCAAAACACATGGCACAGCCCCAGGCTGTCCCTTCATCGTTCCTCTTCTGGCACAAGTCATTCTGTTGCCTGCAGCAGTGTAGGTAGACTATTGCCTCTTCTGACACTTCTTCTGGAAAGAGCTCTTCAAAAACGTGCGGTAGACGGGGTCATCCACATATTCGTTCTTAAACCTGGAGCTCAGCACTCTCTGTCTCTTTTTCTCCCCTTGGATTATGTCCGTTCCATAAAATGTGTCTTCAAATCGCATATCAGAGGCTGTGGACTAAGAACAGCCAGTGTTACACTGCAGAAAGGCAGGCGCTTGACAGCAAAAGAACGGACAAAGATCTGACTCAGTCAGCAGTGGAGAGGGTGCTGAGGCCCAGGGAGGAGGCCCCACGCAGGGGCCTTGGAGCCTCCCCACCTGCTTCCATTTAGCTCAGTTTTCTTCAGGATCTCCAACCCCCAGGGACCTTCCCCAACACGAGCAGGACTAAAGTCTTCTCATTTAAATCTCCCTCACTCTTCATGCCCCCTCTTGGCTCCTGCCCAACCAGGTATGTGACAAAATTGTCCACAGTCATCTCTAATTCATCCCTATTCCTATTTACCTCTGGGCCTCTGTCCCCACCACTTCCCTGAAACTGTCCTTGCTCAAGTCCTAGTTCCTAGGACACTTCTCTCCCCTAAATTTATGTGACTACCTTGTCACCTAACTCTTGCATGAAGCTCTCTGTCATTCTGTAAGCCCTCCTCCTCCTCTGGCTGCTCACCGTGGATGTCTCAGCGGCTCCCCTTTCTTAACTATTTGCTCAACTCTGATGCCCCTGAGGCTTTGTGTGTGGCCTTTTCCTTGCCACATATGCTCCCTGGGCCTGCCTGCCCACACTCACAACTTCAATTTCAACATCAACTGCAAAGATGCTCACATCTCTCGCCCCAGTTCAGACCTCCACCTGTGCTCAGGCCTGCAAACATGTCCAACAACCCAGCAGGCATCTCAAAGTGTTTATACTGGAGGCACTAGTATAACTAGTCCAACCTAAAGTGAACTCAAATTCTTCCTTCTCCATCTCTGTCCTTTCTGTATTCAATGAACGGCAGCACCATCCCCATCAATTCTAGCTACACTGATCAGAAACCTGAAAGTTATAAACTTCCCCTTGTCCCTCCCCTGTCCAGGACCCCTCCTACATGTACCTTGAAGCCCTCCATCCTTTCTTCTTTAACCCTACTGACCCCATGGCCCTCACACTTCCTGTCCTAAACCACTGTAACAAATGCTGCACCCCAGTCTATTTTTCACAGAACCACTAGAAGAAAGCTCTCTAAAATCTCTGATTATATGACACCCTTGCTGATAGTCTTTCAATAGCTCTACTGCCTTCAAGATGATGTCTACGTTTCCTAGGCTGGACATACATAATCAGGCATAATCTTACCCCTTGCTTGGATTAGACTGAATTATCTGCAATTCCCGGCCACACCTTACTGGTTCATGCCCCTCCATCATTAGATGTATTGTTTCCTTTGCATAGAAAATATTCTATCCCCTCTGCCACTGACAAACGTGAGGTTCCTTCTTTTGGGTTCCTGTAACACTCTACATGTCAGTGCAGTAGAATGAGGGCAGTGGCAGAGATAAGGGGTAGGTAAGTGTCTCCCCATAGGGGGTGCCTTGAACCCCTTCACGGTGAGGATATTAGGGACTATGAACTGAATTTTATTCATGTTCCCAACAGCAAGGAATGTGCCCTGACACAGTCACTGCTCAGTAAGTGTTAGCTAGGCAAAGGAATGTGGGCTTTTTCTGTTATGCTTACGTAAAGCTCACTTTTTTTTAAATTTAACTTTTATTTTATATTGGAGTGTAGCTGATTTACAATGCTGCGTTAGTTTCATGCGTACAGCTGATTCAGTTATACGTATACATATAGTCATTCTTTTTCAGATACTTTTCCTATATAGGTTATTACAGAATATTGAGTAGAGTTCCCTGTGCTATACACAGTAGGTCCTTGTTATCTATTTTATATATAGTAATGTGTATATGTTAATCCCAAACTCCTAATTTATCCTTCCATCCCCCATTTCCTGTTTGGTAACCATACTTTTGTTTTCAAAGTCTGTGAGTCTGTTTGTTTTGTAAGTAAGTTCACTTGCACAATTTTTTTTTAGATTCCACATATAAGTGATATCATATGATATTTGTCTTATCTCTGACTTAGTTCACTTAGTATGATAATCTCTAGGTCCATCCATGTTGCTGCAAATGGCATTATTTCATTCTTCTTATGGCTGAGTAACATTCCATTGTGTGTGTGTGTGTGTGTGTGTGTGTGTATACACCACATCTTCCTTATCCATTCCTCTGTCGAAGGACATTTAGGTTGCTTCCATGTCTTGGCTATTGTAAATAGTGCTGCAATGAACATTTGGGTGCATGTATCTTTTTGAATTATGGTTTTCTCCAGATATGTGCCCAGGAGTGGGATTACTGGATCATATGGTAGTTCTATTTTTAGTTTTTTAAAGATCCTCCATACTGTATTCCATAGTGGCTGTATCAATTTACATTCCCACTAACAGTGCAAGAGGGTTCCCTTTCCTCCACACCCTCTCCAGCATTTGTTGTTTGGAGACTTTTTTTTTTTTTTGCTGTATGAGGGCCTCTCACTGTTGTGGCCTCTCCCGTTGTGGAGCACAGGCTCCGGACACACAGGCTCAGCAGCCATGGCTCACGGGCCCAGCCGCTCCACGGCATGTGGAATCTTCCCAGACCGGGGCACGAACCCGTGTCCCCTGCATCAGCAGGTGGACTCTCAACCACTGCGCCACCAGGGAAGCCCTGGAGACTTTTTAATGATGGCCATTCTAACTGGTGTGAGGTGATACCTCCTGGTATTTTGATTTGCATTTCTCTAATAATTAGTTATGTTCAGCAGCTTTTCATATGCCTCTTGGCCATCTATATGTCTTCTTTGGAGAAACATCTATTTAGGTCTTCTGCCCATTTTTTGATTGGGTTGTTGGTATTTTTTAATATTGAGCTGCATGAGCTGTTTATATATTTTGGAGATTAATCCTTTGTTGATTCGTTTGCAAATATTTTCTCCCATTCTGTGGGCTGTCTTTTCATTTTTTTTTATGATTTCATTTGCTGTGCAAAGCTTTTAAGTTTAATTAGGTCCCATTTGTTTACTTTGTTTTTATTGTCATTACTCTAGGAGGTGGATTAAAAAAGATCTTGGTGCGATTTGTGTCAAAGAGTATTCTCTTTATGTTTTCCTCTAAGAGTTTTATAGTATCTGGCCTTACATTTAGATCTTTAATCCATTTTGAGTTTATTTTTGTGTATGGTGTTAGAGAATATTCTAATTTCATTCTTTTACATGTAGCTGTCCAGTTTTCCAGCACCACTTACTGAAGACACTGTCTTTCCTCCGTTGTATATTCTTGCCACCTTTGTCACAGACTAGGTGACCATAGGTGTGTGGGTTTATCTGTGGACTTTCTTTCCTGTTCCATTGATCTATGTTTCTGTTTTTGTGCCAGTACCATACTCTTTTGATGACTGTAGCTTTGTAGTATAGTCTGAAGTCAGGGAGCCTGATTCCTCCAGCTCTTTTTCTTCCTCAGGATTGCTTTGGCTATTTGGGGTCTTTTGTGTTTTCATACAAATTGTAAACTTTTTTATTCTAATTTTGTGAATATCCCCTTGGTAATTTCATAGGGATTGCGTTGAATCTATAGATTGCTGTGGGTAGTATAGTCATTTTGACAATATTGATTCTTCCAATCTAAGAACATTGTATCAATATATCTTTCCATCTGTTTGTGTCATCTTCAGTTTCTTTCATCAACATCCTAATAGTTTTCAGAGTACAGGTCTTTTGCCTCCTTAGGTAGGTTTATTCCTAGGTATTTTATTCTTTTTTGATGTGATGGTAAATGGGATTGTTTCCTTAATTTCTCTTTCAGATATTTTGTTGTTACTGTATAGGAATGCAAGAGATTTCTGTGTATTAATTTTGGATTCTGCCACTTTACCAAATTCATTGATGAGCTCTAGTAGTTTTTTGGCAGCGTCTTTAGGATTCTCTATGTATAGTATCATGTCATCTGCAAACTGTGACAGTTTTACTTCTTTTCCAATTTGGATTCCTTTTATTTCTTTTTCTTCTCTGATGGCCCTGCTAGGACTTCCAAAACTATGCTGAATAAAAGTGGTGAGAGTGGATATCCTTGCTTTGTTCCTGATCTCAGAGGACATGCTTTCAGCTTTTCACTGTTGAGAATGATGCTAGCTGTGGGTTTGTCATATATGGCCTTTATTATGTTGAGGTAGGTTTCCTCTATGCCCACTTTATGGAGATTTTTTTTTATCATAAATGGATGTTGAATTTTGCTGAAAGCTTTTCCTGTATCTATTGAGATGATCATATGGTTTTTATTCTTCAGTTTGTTGACGTGCTGTATCACACTGATTGATTTGTGAATATTGAAGAATCCTTGCATCACTGGAATAAATCCCACTTGATCTTGGACTCGGTTGGCTAGTATTTTCATGATTTTTGCATCTGTGTTCATCAGTGATATTGGCCTGTAATTTTCTTTTTTTGCGGTATCTTTGGTTTTGGTATCAGGGTGATGGCGACCTCACAGAATGAGATTGGGAGTTTTCCTTCCTCTGCAATTTTTTTGGAATAGTTTCGGAGGATAGGTGTTAACTCTTCTCTGAATGTTTGATAGAGTTCATCTGTGAAACCATCTGGTCCTGGACTTCTGTTTGGTAAAAGTCTTAAAATCACAGTTTCAATTTCAGTGATTGGTCTGTTCATATTTTCTATTTTTTCCTGGTTCAGTCTTGGAAGGTTGTACCTTTCTAAAAACTTGTCCATTTCTTCTAGGTTGTCCATTTTATTGGCATATAGTTGTTTGTAGTAGTCTCTTATGATCCTTTGTATTTCTGTGGTGTCAGTTGTAACTTCTCCTTTTTCATTTCTGATTTTATTGATTTGAGCCCTCTCCCTTTTTTTCTTGATGAGTCTGGCTAAAGGTTTATCAATTTTATCATCTCAAAGAACCAGCTTTTAGTTTCATTGATTTTTGTTGTTGTTTTCTTCATCTCTATCTCATTTATTTCTGCTCTGATCTTTATGATTTCTTTCCTGCTACTAACTTTGGGTTTTGTTTGTCCTTCTTTCTCTAGGTGCTTTAGCTGTAAGGTTAGGTTGTTGTTAGGTTTGAGATTTTTCTTGTTTCCTGAGATAAGACTGTATTGCTATAAACTTCTCTTTTAGAACTGCTTTTGCTGTGTCCCATAGGTTTTGGATTGTCATCTCTTTGTTATCATGTGTCTCTAGGTATTTTTCAATTTCCTCTTTGATTTCTTCAGTGATCCACTGGTTGTTTAGTAACATATTGTTTAGGCTCCATGCGTTTGTGTTTTTTGCAGTCTTTTTTATGTGACTGATTTCTAATCTCATAGTCTTGTGGTCAGAAAAGAGGCTTGATATGATTTCAATTTTCTTAAATTTACTGAGGCTTGCTTTGTGACCCAGCATGTGATCCATCCTGGAGAATGTTCTATGGGCACTTGAGAAGAATGTGTATTCTGCTGCTTTCAGGTGGAATGTCCTATAAATATCAATTAAGTTCATATGGTCTAATGTGTCATTTAAGGCCTGTGTTTCCTTATTGATTTTCTGTCTGGATAATCTGTCCATTGATGTAAGCGGGGTGTTAAAGTTCCCCACTATTATTGTGTTACTGTTGATTTCCCCTTTTATGGCTGTTAGAATTTGCCTTATGTATTGAGGTGCTCCTATGTTGGGTGCATAAATATTTACAATTGTTGTATCTTCTTCTTGGATTGATCCCTTGATCATTATGTAGTGTCCTTCTTTGTCTCTTGTAACAGTCTTTATTTTAAAGTTTATTTTGTCTGATATGGGTATTGCTACTCCAGGTTTCTTTTAATTTCCATTTGCATGGAATATCTTTTTCCATCCCCTCACTTTCAGTCTGTATGTGTCCCTAGATCTGAAGTGGGCTCTTATAGACAGCATATATGCAGGTCTTGTTTTTGTATCCATTCAGCCAGTCTATGTCTTTTGGTTGGAGCATTTAATTCATTTACATTTAAGGTAATTATTGATATATATGTTCTTATTGCCATTTTGTAAATTGTTTGGGATTTGGTTTTGCAAGTCTTTTTTCTTCCCTTCCTCTTTTGTTCCCTTCTCATGTGATTTATCTTTAGTGTTGTATTTGGATTGCTTTTTTCTTTTTTGTGTGTTTTTGTCTATCTATCATAGAGTTTTGGTTTGCAGATCACGTGAGGTTTTGATATGGCAGTCTATATATATACAAGACTGTCTTAAGTTGCTGGTCTCTTAATTTTAAATGCATTTCCAATATCCTGCATTTGTACTATCCTCTGCTCATGACTGCTGGTTTTGATATCATATTTGTGTGTGTGCGGATGATTTCCTACCTTTATTGTACGTTTGCCTTTACCAGTGAGCTTTCCAATTCATAATGTTCTTGTTTCTAGTTGTGGTCTTTTCTTTTCTGCCTAGAGAAGTTCCTTTAGCATTTATCGTAAAGCTGGTTGTGGTGCTGAATTCTCTTAGATTTCGCTTATCTGTAAAGCTTTTGATTTCTCCATTGAATCTGAATGAGAGCTTTGCTGGGCAGAGTATTCTTGGTTATAGGTTTTTTCCTTTCATCACTTTAAATATATCATGCCACTCCCTTCTGGCCTGCAGAGTTTCTGCTGAGAAATCAGCTGATAACCTTATGGGATTCCCTTGTATTTTATTTGTTGCTTTTCTCTTGTTGCTTTTAATATTTTCTCTTTGTCTTTAATTTTTGTCAGTTTGATTAATATATGTCTTGGTGTGTTCCTCCTTGGGTTTATCCTGTATGGGAGTCTGCATTTCCTTGGACTTGGGTGACTGTTTCTTTTCTCATATTAGGGAAGTTTTCAGCTATATCTCTTCAAATATTTTATCAAGTCCTTTCTCTCTTCTCCTTCTGCGACCCCTATAATGCGAATGTTGGTGCATTTAATGTCCCAGAGGTTTCTGAGACTGTCCTCCTTTCTTTTCATTCTTTCTTTCTTTATTCTGTTCTGCCGTAGTGATTTCCACTACTCTTTCTTCCAGCTCACTTATTAGTTCTTCTGCCTCATTTATTCTGCTATTGTTTCCTTCTAGTATATTTTTCACTTTGGTTATTGTATTGTTCATCTCTGTTCTTTAAATCTTCTAGGTCTTTGTTAAATATTTCTTGTATCTTCTCAGTCTGTGCCTTCATTCTTTTTCCAACATCTTGGATCATCGTTACTATCATTACTCTGTATTCTTTTTCATGTAGATTTGCCTATCTCTACTTTACTTAGTTGCTCTTCTGGGTTTTTATCTTGTTCCTTCTTCTGGAACACATTTCTCAACTGTCTCATTTAGTCTAACTTTCTGTGTTTGTGGTCTCCTTTCTGCAGGCTGCATGATTGTAATTCCTCTTCCTTCTTGTGTCTGTCTCCTGGTGGGTGAGCTTGGTCCAGGGGCTTGTGCAGGGTTCCTGGTGGGAGGGACTGGTGGGTGGAGCTGGGTCTTGTCCCTCTGGTGGACAGGGCCATGTCAAGGGGTGTGTTTACAGGTGGCTGTGAGGTCAGTACAAGTTTAGGCAGCCTGTTTGCTGATGGGTGAGACTGTGTTCCCCCGTTGCTGGTTGTTTGGCCCGAGGCATCCCAACACTGGAGCCTGCAGACTATTGGGTGGGGCCAGGCCTTAGTGCCAAAAATGCAACCTCCAAGAGAACCCACACTGATCAGTATTCCCTGGGGCCTCTGCCACCAGAGTCCTTGCCCCCACAGTGAGCCACAGCCAACACCTTCCTCTCCAGGAGACCCTCCAAGACCCTCAGGTAGGTCTAGCCCAGGCTCCTGTGGAGTCACTGCTTTGTGCTGGGTTCCAGTGCACGTGTGTGTGCCCTCTAAGAGTGAAATCTCTGTTTCCCCTTGTCTTGCGGAACTTCTGCACTCAAGCCACACTGGCCTTCAAAGCTCAATGCCCTGGGGGCTCTTCCTCCCAATGCCAGACCTTCAGGCTGAGGAGCATGACGTGAGGCTCAGAACTCTCACTCCATCTCATTGTGGCTTCCTCTTTGTCTTTGGATGTAAAATATCTTTTTTGGTAGGTTCCAGTCTTTTTTGTCGATGGTTGTTCACCAGTTAATTGTGATTTTGGTGTTTTCGTGGGAGGAAGTGAGCTGCAGTCCTTCTACTCTGCCATGTTGTCGGAATCGAGGGGCTGCTTTTAGTTTGGATACTTCCTGCTCTTTCCTCAGTGTGTGCTGGCTGTTATCCCCTTGATATGGGGTGGGCAGGTGTGGTGACCCGTGCTCACTCCTGGTACCCTGGGGTAGTGATCAGCGCCAACTTGTGGGTCTCCCAGCAGTGGCCTGCGTGTCTGCAAGATGGCAGGGCCAGTGATTGGCACCTGCTCATGGGTCTCTTAGTGGCGGCAGCAGCCCATGCCCACCTCTGGAGCTCACGATGACAGTGGTGGCTCGTGCCTGCCCCCAGAACTCATGTAGGTGGTGTCCTGTTGCCTGAGAGGGAGGGCACGCAGGGAAAGAAACTCCTATGGCAAGTCCTGCCCCTCTCCTCTGCATCCCCCAACAATGGTGCCTTGCCTCTCTGGCAGACCCAGGCTTCTTCTGAGTGCATCCTCAGTTGCCACACTCCAGCCTCTTCAGGCCGTCTCCGTGCAGCCAGCGCTGGTCCGCTCCCTGAGTCTGACCTCCAAAGCCCAAGCCTTAGCACCCAGCCCCGCATGCCCTGGCAGATGAGCATCTCAGGCTGGGGAGTTCAGGGCAGCACTACCAACCACCTGTGTAGGTCACTCTCTGTTCTGCCTTCCTCAAACTGGTTGCTGAGCTCTCCTCAGTGGCTCCAAAGCTCCCCCTCCATCCAGGCTGATCTCCCCACCAGTGAGGGGACTTCCCAGGGCGAGGGAACCTTTCCTCCTTCATCGCTCCCTCCCTGGGGCACATGTCCCATCTCAATTCCTCTTTTTTTTTTTTCTTTTGTCCTGCCTGGTTTACGTGGAGGTTTTTCTGCCTTTTCAGAAATCTGAGGTTTTCTGCCAGTGTTCAGTAGATGTTCTGTGTGAATTGTTCCACTTGTAGATGTGTTTCTGATATACTTGTGGGAGGAGGTGAGCTCTAAGTCCTATTCCTCCACCATTTTGATTCCTCCCACCAGGTAAAGCTTACTTTAAAGTACTATTCTTCCTTCCTAATTTCCTATTTTGCCCCTCGAACGTGTTCCCAACTGGTTTTTACTGAGATGACACCAACTGTGTCACGGAGGCCCCCTCCCATGGTAGTGACACAGGCAGGGTCCAGTTTTTAAGGCTTGAAAGCACATGGTCAATCATGAAGAAGAGAGAAACAATGGAACAATTACAAAGAAGCTTGAAAACTAAAAATGGACCCAAGTGCAAAGCTGGGCATGTTCCCTGCTAGTTCATGAGATGGTCATCCAGGGTGATAGGCTCCCTCCATGGATTCCCCCAGATGCTCCTAGCTTCACTCAGGAAGAAAAGTAAGAGATTGTGGATGGGCTGGGCACCCTCTGCCATTAGCATAAAACAGTTTTGGTTCATTCATTCTTGGCAAAGCACTTCCTCTGAGTAATCTTTCCCTTTTATAAGTGCTAAAGTTAAAGGAGAAAATAAAACATCTATGAAAGTGTTGCCACTGTTTGAGGACAGCAAAAGTAAGCCTCTTAAATACAATAATAAAACCAGTTTACCAGCAGCACCAGTTAATTATACACCATTGCTATGGTTATCCTGTGAGACCATAAAAGGTAATGGGGCTGTTTCTGAAGTTAGTGGGAAGGAACGCAGCACAGTCACTGAGGCGGACTGCTGACACTTTAGAAAAATTTCTCCCCAAGTCAGTGTATGTCTGGGTGAGCAGAAGTCATTAAAACATGAAGGCCTCCCAGTGGGGGCTGCAACCCACCCCGCCTTAAAAAAAAAACAAAAGATTTCTCTAATTATAAAGTATCTTCCATCAATAAGTTTTCCAATCAGACTTGTTTCGCCAACTGGAAAAAAAATAGCAGTCACGGACAAACTAGCCAAGGGCCAGAGGGTTATATACAAACCTTAAGAAAAAGCTGGTTTTCTACAGCAGAAGCACGTAAGTCTTTGATTCAGTAAAAACAGAGGTGGCAAACTGGATTTAGGGACTGTGAGCAAACTGGATTTTGTCTCAAGAAATTTTCTACTAGGCTCAACATAACGTAACAGGTTAGATTCAGAGTATCTATGTGATTTATATATATATATATATATTTTTTAATTTAATTTATTTATTTATTCATGGCTGTGTTGGGTCTTCGTTTCTATGCAAGGGCTTTCTCTAGTTGCGGCAAGCGAGGGCCACTCTTCATTGCGGTGCGCGGGCCTTTCACTGTCGTGGCCTTTCTTGTTGTGGGGCACAGGCTCCAGATGTGCAGGCTCAGTAGTTGTGGCTCATGGGCTTAGTTGCTCCATGGCATGTGGGATCTTCCCAGACCAGGGCTCGAACCCATGTCCCCTGCATTGGCAGGCAGATTCTCAACCAGTGCGTCACTAGGGAAGCCCTATATATTTTTTAATTTAAAAATTTTCTATGAGAATTTTAAAAAAGCAGTTCAATTTGGTGTGACTGTTCTGAGAAATGGACCTTAGAAAATTCGTGCTCGAGTAAAGCTAGATGGTAAAGCATACTGGTATTGGAGCCAAATCTACCATGGAACAGAGATTGTGATCAGAGCAGAAAGCAAAAAGCTTAAATATGATTAAGAAATGGTATTTGAAATCTATAAGACCCAGCTGGTAGGATGTTTAACCATACATGGATTAGAAAATCAAAGACCTGAGAGACTTCCAGAGGGCTACCTACTCCATTTCCCAACCTCTAAATCTTTAGGAGATTATTTTTTTAAAAAAGGGGGGAGGGAATGGGAGGGGACAGAGAATCCATGGAAGATAGGAGAAACAGGATGAGAGGCAATCACCTCCAGCATCTTGAAAAGGAAAGTTTTTCTCAAGAGATTTCAAGACCTAGAACACTGACAAATTATCCAGGTTTTTAGCTCTTTGTTAAGGTTTAACAGATGTCTTTACTATAGGAATATTTTCTTCTCCCTTTCCCTGCTGTTTATTATCTGGGGGTTAATCTGTTTTCAGGTGTGTGGGTCCCCTACTTGCCACATTTCCTCACTGGGTGGGCAGCAGTGCTGTTACTATCACTCTTCTCTTGACTGTTTCACTTTGAAGGACCTTCCCCTCAAGGATGCAGCTGAGAAGGAAAAGTCAGTTTACACCTGATGCACTTACCCTGTTCTCAGGATCCCACCTGACAGGAGAGGAGCTGAATATACAACTGAACATTTAAGGAAACCCATGTTCTTCCAAAGTAATCTAGAGTCGCTCTATCACTGCATAAAAGTATATCATTAGCATGCAATGAAAACTAAGGATGTCATTTATTCAGAAAAAAGTTTTCATTTTAGTCAGAAAAATCCCCTCATTCAAATTTCCTAGTTTAGGACTTATCATTTCACAGATGCACTAGATGCAATTCTAAATGAGTAAAACTGACTTCATTTCAGGGTCCAGTAAATATTTTATGATACAATAATGAAAACTGAGTTATTATGAATTATATTTTTTAACTTCAGTTTTGACTATTTGTCCATGTTTATTTGTCTTTTAATGGTATGTACAGGGCTTGAAACTAATAACGTTTTCTTTTGTAAAAAAAAAACTGCTTTAGTATTTCCACAACTAGTATTTGGGCTTTGTTTATTCCTTTTGTTATAAAAGTGAGAGTTTAGTTTAATTATAAATTGACACAAACATTAATGAGCTTCTGAGAGAGAAGTTAATACAGTTGACCTTGAACAACATGGGTCTGAACTATATATGGGTCCACTTAATACACGGATTTTTTTCAATCATAAACATTATGGTACTACACGATCTGAGTGATTGAATCCATAGATGTGAAACTGTGGGCAGGAAGGGTCTGACTATATAAGTTATATATGACTGTGTGGAGGGTCAGCACTCCAACCTCCCGCATTGTTAAAGGGTGAACTGTATATGATAAGGCTATAGGAAACTAGATGTTTGCTATGCTGAGTCCCCTTTAATCTCCTACTGAAAGCTTTTTTTTTTTTGCGGTACGTGGGCCTCTCACTGTCGTGGCCTCTCCTATTGTGGAGCACAGGCTCCGGACGCACAGGCTCAGCAGCCATGGCTCACGGGCCCAGCCGCTCCGCGGCATGTGGGATCTTCCCGGACCGGGGCACGAACCCGTGTCCCCTGCATCGGCAGGCAGACCCTCAACCACTGCACCACCAGGGAAGCCCTGAAAGCTTTCTTTTAACGTTGCTTCCACTAAGAAGATTGTAAATGTCTTGATGGTATCTTTATATGTTCCCAGTTAGCTTGCATAGGACACATATTCAATAACTTTCTGTATGCCAATAGATGTTAACACAAAGAAGCATCATTTGACCTCATTAGAAAGAAAGATGAGGAACTTGCACCGGTTTCCCTGTTTCTGGACAAATTTGAGCTTCGGATTAAACGATTTCAATAAGGGAAAAGTTGCATTGGCTTTCTTCAAAATCAATCCAAAAGCCTAAGTGTGTTTCCTGCTGGGCTTGGGAAACAGTGAGAGAGGAGGAGAGATTCACATGGCAGATCCCTCAGAGGGATTATCCAGCACTTACAAAACGAGCTTTCACTCTCTTGGGTAACTCTTCATCTAAAGTGTAGATGTCCTCTCTCTTCATTGCTATCTGGGATCCATCTTCAAATTCAACCTAATGAAAAATAAGACATCGAGCATGATCTATTTAAAAAAGAAGCAAGCATTCACCATTTTCTTCAGGGTTCCAGTTAGCTACATAAAAAAGAAAAAAGGATTCAGGCAGAACAAACAAGAGAACTATCCAACAGCCAAGGAAGGAAGAAAAGCTCTTTCCCTTATCAAACTAAGAACAAAGTATGTTTTCAAACAGGCCAAAATTCTTGAAAATGAGTGTTTTGCAATATGTGATATGAAAACTTTATCCCCCCAAAGGAAAAACAAAGAAAAGTAACTGCTGCTCAAATGATTTCTCAGAACATGAGATTGTGGCCAATTTAGCATTAGGACGGGTGGGGCCTGTAAGTACTGATTGTTTCTTTAAGAGGCTCTGAGAACATAAGAGGGAGGACTGTTTCTCTTTGAGAAAGAAGTAATGATATATTTACTCTTGTATAATAATCCTCCCAGATAAAATAATTTCTCAAGTTCTTACGGAGCTTTAACTTTCAAAACTCACTATTGTTAAATTCAAACAAATGGCCAGGAAGATCTCAGGTTCTCCTTAACCTCACGTGTCAGCCACCTCAATTTGTGAAAATACATTATCATCTAAATGAAAATGTTTAAAACTTTTAAAACTTTGTTTTCAAGCTAATCAAATGGCAGCAAGTAATTTCATTATCCAGTTTTTTCAATATTTTAGGATATTTTGTTAGAGAAAAAGTGACACTGAATAACAAACATAGAGCATCTGGGGGAAATTCATCAAAGGCCCTACTCAAAGTGATCTTGGTTTAGGCTCAATCCCACATGAACTCTTCCAGAAGAAAACAACAAAAGGGATGCAATCAGGGTAGAATATCGGATATGTTCTAACTCTGACCACTTATGGTATTCTTGAAATCCCTAACTTGTCTGTCTGAATTCTTTACTTTTAAGAAATAAGTATATGCTTGCAATTCTAGTTAAAAGATAAGTTAAACCATTTAGCTGTGCTAAAATTAAAAACATGGTTTTTAATTTTAAAAAATCTGCTGAAGTTTAAAAAACACTAAAGATAAAATATATAATTAAACTTCGTATTTATTATCCATGTACTGCTCACGTTTGACTAAGCTCAAACACGGGGCAGAATTAGGTCTCGGTCACAGGAGACTTCTCGCTGCTACTTTCCGGAACGCTGAGATTGGGAAGGCTTTTCTTCCTGGCCTTGTTTCAGCAAAATGGTTTCTGTAACATTTAATTAGGCCAAGGTGTCATTGCAATTTATACAGTTCGATAGCATAGCTAGAACTACCTGTGCCTACCTTTCTTCTGTTTTAGATCATTTGAAAATTCTAAAAGAGAAAAAGGCAATTTTAAAACTAAGAGGGAGTATGGTATGGTGACCAACCATCCCAGTTTGTCCAGGACTGAAGGGGTCTCCCAGGATGCAAGACTTTCAGTGCTAAAATCAAGGACAGTCCCTCGCAAGCTGGGATAGTTGTTCACCCGACTTGGGACAGAGCCAAGAGTAAATTCTGGCCTTTCCCTTTACCAGCTGTGTGCTCTTGAACAAATTATCACATTCACTGAGACTTTTTCCCCTCCTTTGTAAAGTAGGAGTCAAAAACATCTATGTTGCAGGGCTACTGTGAGGGCCCCCAAAATGCATATACTTAGGATACTTAGCACTGCGCAGTAGGTATTTAGTTCCATTTTTATAAATATCTTTGCTTATTCAATGGTGAGGCCGAATAGACACAAAACACAAAATGATCTCAAAAGGCCAGTTGGTTTAATGAGGAATTTTAAACTACTTCCTTGAGAGACAATTTTAATATTAGTCTTAACTTTTTCATTGAGTCTGTAAATATGCTCCCAGTTCTATGTTGACAGGCCATGATAAATTCAACTGAAGTTAGCACACTGATTACTAATTAGCCTGAATTTCAACATGTCTTCATTATGATACTTTTCATGTAGCTAATAGCTTTGCTACATGTAAGATGCTTCACTTTTGCATTTATTGTTTAATTAAATGTAATTATTTTCTTTTGAATGATGTAGTGAACGCTTCTTTTCTAGGAGTCTCCAGTATTACCAGCCTGTCATGTGATTTTTGCCTAATTTTGGACATTCTGATACAAAAATGCTGCAGCAGTTACCCTGCTGTAAATGACCTGAATCTGCAACTTAACACTTTGTCACCAATACAAAGGGGAAATGGCCTTCTCTCTCTCTCTCTGTCTCTCTCTCTCACACACACACACACACACACACACACACAGGATATGTACATCCTCCCCACCCTGGTGGCTTTTTCTACACCTTAAAAAATGTTCTCCCCTAAGTTGTCCAAACTTCTTTGAACACTTTTAATTACATTGTGCTCCAGTTTTTAGTGCAGTGTCTTTTAATGTACTCTTCCATTTAAGCCCTAGCCCTTTATCAGTCTTTGAACAATTTCTCTGAGGAAACTGGAGGTCTTATCATTCTCAAGCTGTTTTTAACTTCACAGGCCTGAACCTTCTTGCTTTTTCTCCTTTTACTTCAATCTTCCTGTTTTTACACTACTGCTTAGCTTTAGAATGTTGATTTCTGCCATCGTGTTACTAAAAGTACTATAATTTATTGGTTCTAATAAATTTGTTCCTTTTTAAAGTCTTTCTGAAGGAATATAAATGCACATGCGCCATCCATGTTGTTTTCCTTATTAGAGCTTAACTCATCCTCATTTCTAATAGGGATACAATTCATTTTTAAATTGTATATATATTCTTTAATAATATGTAGAGTTGTTCAGTGAACAGAATGCCAAAATGATAGCTGCACTTTTCATTAAATGAGTGCTCCTTTACGCTCGGGTGCACAAATCGCCCCATCTGTGCCGATGCACCATTGGCTTAGGTTTGCTGAAACGCCCGACGGGGATGATGTCTCTCAGGGAAAAGCCACCCATTCAGGGGCTGCTGGATGATGAACAGCCATCACTGATTTGGCTTACAGTTAGATAATCCAGCCAGTTAGTCTCTCCCCGTATAACAGAAACACAAGAAAGCAGCCCACCATCCAGCTGGTTATCTTTTTGACCTAACTAACTATATTCCTTACAATTAACCTATTCATCAGATGTTACTAGAGTTTCCCAGTATCGAACTTGGTAATAAAAGTCTAATATCTAGGTCATCAAACATCGAATTTTTGCCTTTTTTTATAAAACAAGAGGTGTTCCAAATTCATGTGGCTTCTTGGTCAGCAGTACACTGGCTATACCGTCTGCCCTCTGGCTTCTCCTGTCCATCTCAGCAAGCATCACACCCAGGGCAGCACTCACCTGGTACATGTGGGCAACATTTGATCCGAGATATTTTGCCCCGTAGAGTTTGCCATCAGGCCACTTGACTTGAACGACTTCTCCCTCGGCAGGAGGGCCTAGCCTCACACAGTCTCGGCTCTGCATAATAAATAGTAGTTAGGCTTTTCAAGGCAAATGTCTAAGTGACTGCATTTAGAACGTAGCAAATGAGCAACTCCTGGCAATTAAAAGGAGTTATTGCCTCTGTCTTTTATGGATTATGATCTTGCATGGGTGTTCAGGGGAAGAGCTATAAGCCAAAGGAGTACTTAAAGATTCAGCCTACATCATAAAGTTACAAAGGAACCACCATAATCCAAGAAGGAAAAAACAGCATTTACATTTGCTGTTTGACAAAGAATTGTTCAGAGGGTAAGTAAAATGTGCATAGAAACTGCTCTAGCTGAGAAATAGACTGGCTAATGATTTATAACACCTGACACGTATAGAGCATTTTGCAGCTAACAGAAGGCTTCGACATACATCTCGTCTGATCCTCACAATCGTTCCGTGAGGTAGGCAGAGACTACTAATTACCCCCATTTTACTGACAAGGAAACTGAGCCTCTGAGGAGGCTCCTTTCAGTTGTCAGGATCTCTGGAGAAGTGAAGCGGTGTAAGAGACAAAGAACTGAGGACGCCCAGGTGGACCTGGGGGCAGGAGAGAAGCAGACTGTCATCAGAGCCGGCAGGCCCGGATGAAGGAGCAAGGGAAAAATGCAGGAGCCTCCAGAGTGCGGCAGGGGAGGCTGTAAGGCCCGGGTCCTGCTCAGCAGGCCTCTTCTGAAGACCCCTGGACCTTCCCCTACAGGCCTGGTTCTGCCTGCGCCTCCCATCCACTTAGTAGTCCACCTCATTCCACAGGTGATCCTGGCGGTGCCACAAGAACTCTTCTCACCTCACTTCTTCCACTCAGCACTGCCTCCTCCTCGGGCAGCAACTCAGAACAAATTTCCCACTAGCTCATCCTGGGAAGGTGCTTTTTAGAGGGGGAGGGGTACAGATATACTTTGCAAACTTAAGTTTGTATGTATTGAGAATGACACAATAAAATTTGAATACAAAGGAATTAAATACTTGACTACTTTGATAAATTTTTTGCACATTGAGCAGTTCATGTTTTGCTAATCCTGGTATTTTACTGATGAGGCCAATCTGACTGACTGAAATGCACACTTGACCAGTTAAGCTTTAAATACAGACTGGGCAGGGTTCTGTTGTTTAAATGAGAGGCACACACAGGAAATATTTAGTTGTTTATGATTAGAAATCCACCATGTATTACTTTTCATTATTAACAGAAATTTTGCATCATAAAGGAGTGGGTCTTTTACTGTTGGGTTCAGAGTATACCTGAGAGGTTCATCTTTCTCACAGCAGACTATGCCTCCACTTAAAGCTATGGGCAAAGAAGAAAAAATGTGTGCTCAGAGGCTCTGCAGAGTTGACAGTCTGCATCTAACTTAGTCAAATGAAAATAAGTTTCTTCTTGGCCTTCATAATATTTGATCTCAGGCTCCACAGAACTGAAAGAGTAGGATGAAGAACTGTATTCTACATATGCCCCTGGAGTTATCATCTCACTTTTCATTTCCCTTCCCTTCCAAAGATGTACATGGTACTAAGAAGATTGGAAGGTGTAGCTTCTAAATAGATGCTGTCTCCTAGGACAGGAAGCTACATCAGCTCAGGGATAACTCTGAGCTAAAACCCAGATGGCTTGGTGATGGGGGCAAGGAGAGAACAAGAGTAAGTTTCTTCCTTCTCCTAAAGTTTTATTCCATGTGGAGGAAGCTCCATTAAGGTAATACTCCTAGCTTTTCTTTTTTTTCCCACTCCCTCATTCATTCACTTTTTTTTTTTAATTTTCATTGGAGGATACTCGATTTACAATGTTCTGTTAGTTTCAGGTGTACAACAAAGTGAATCAGTTACACATATACATATACCCACTCTTTTTTAGATTCTTTTCCCATATAGGCCATTACTGAGTACTGAGTAGACTTCCCTGTGCTATAGAGTAGGTTCTTATTAGTTATCTACTACTATGTTTTATATATAGTAGTGTGTATATTGTCAATGCCAGTCTCCCAATTTATCCCTCCCCTGCCAAAGCAATCTACAGATTCAACACAATCCCTATCAAATTTCCAATGGCATTTTACACAGAATTACAACAAAAAATTTTACAATTTGTATGGAAACACAAAAGACCACGAATAGCAAAAGCAATCTTGAGAAAGAAAAATGGAGCTGGAGAAATCAGGCTCCCTGACTTCAGACTATACTACAAAGCTACAGCAATCAAGACAGTATGGTACTGGCACAAAAACAGAAATATAGATCAATGGAACAGGATAGAAAACCCAGAGATAAACCCAAGCACATATGGTCACCTTATCTTTGATAAAGGAGGCAAGAATATACAATGGAGAAAAGACAGTCTCTTTGATAAGTGAGGCTGGGAAAACTGAACAGCTACATGTAAACAAACGAAATTAGAACACTCCCTGACACCATACACAAGAACAAACTCAAAATGTATTAAAGATCTAAATGTAAGGCTAGATACTATAAAACTCTTAGAGGAAAACACAGGCAGAACACTCTTTGACATAAATCGCAGCAAGAACTTTTTGAATCCATCTCCTAGAGTAATGAAAATAAAAACAAAAATAAACAAATGGGACCTAATGAAACTTTAAAGCTTTTGCACAGCAAAGGAAACCGTAAACAAAACAAAAAGACAGCCCTCAGAATGGGAGAACATATTTGCAAATGAAGCAACCAACAAAAGATTAATATCCAAAATATACAAACAGTTCTTGGAGCTCAATATCAAAAGAAACCAACCCAATCAAAAAATGGGCAGAAGACCTAAATAGACATTTCTCCAGAGAACACATACAGATGGCCAACAAACACATGAAAAGATGCTCAACATCACTAATTGTTAGAGAAAGGCAAATCAAAACTACAATGAGGTATCACCTTACACCAGTCAGAATGGCCATCATTAAAAAATCTATAAACAAATGCTGGAGAGGGTGTGAAGAAAAGGGAACCCTCATACACTGTTGGTGGAAATGTAAATTGATACAGCCACTATGGAAAACGTATGGAGGTTCCTTAAAAAACTAAAAATAGAGGTCCCAGGAAGAGGACTGGGGTTGGCTGCGTGAACACAGCCTGAAGGGGGCTAGTGTGCCACAGCTAGCCGGGAGGGAGTCTGGGAAAAAGTCTGGACCTGCCTAAGAGGCAAGAGACCATTGTTTCGGGGTGCGCGAGGAGAGGGGATTCAGAGCACCGCCTAAACAAGCTCCAGAAACAGGCGCGATCCATGGCTTTCAGCGCAGACACCAGAGACAGGCATGAAACGCTAAGGCTGCTGCTGCAGCCACCAAGAAGCCTGTGTGCAAGCACAGGTCACTCTCCACACCTCCCCTCCCAGTAGCCTGTGCAGCCCGCCATTGCTAGGGTCCCATAATCTAGGGAAAACACACAGTGCACCTCAGGCTGTTGCAACATCACGCTGGCCTCTGCCGCTGCAGGCTCGCACTGCATTCCATACCCCTCCCTCCCCCGAGGCCTGGGTGAGCCAGAGCCCCCTAATCAGCTGCTCCTTTAACCCCTTTGTGTCTGGGTGAAGAACAGACGCCCTCAGGCGACCTACATGCAGAGGCGGGGCCAAATCCAAAGCTGAACCCCGGGAGCTGTGCGAACAAAGAAGAGAAAGGGAGATCTCTCCCAGCAGCCTCAGGAGCAGCAGATTAAGTCTCCACAATCAACTTGATGTACCCGGCATCTGTGGAATACTTGAATAGACAATGAATCATCCCAAGATTAAAGCGATGGACTTTGTGTGATTTTGTCTGTATAGCTTTGCTTTTACCATTTGTCCTAGGGTTCTGTCTGTCCATTTCCTTGGTTTTTGTTTGGGGTTTTTTTTGTATACTTTTTTAGCGCTTGTTATCATTAGTGGATTTGTTTTTTGGTTTGGTTGCTCTCTTCTTTCTTTTATTTTTTATTACTTTTCAATTTTTAAAAAATTTTTAATAATTAAAAAAATTTTTTTCATTTTAATAACTTTATTTTATTTTTTTCTTTCTTTTTTTATCCCTTTTCTTCTGACCTGTGTGACAGAGTATTGGTGCTCCGGCCGGGTGTCAAGCCTGAGCCTCTGAGGTGGGAGAGCTGAGTTCAGGACACTGGTCCACCAGAGACCTCCTGGCTCCACATAATATCAAATGGCAAAAGCTTTCCCAGAGATCTCCATCTCAATGCTAAGACCCAGCTCCACTCAACAACCAGCAAATTACAGTGCTGGACACCCTACGCCAAACAACTAGCAAGACAGGAACACAATCCCACCCATTAGCAGAGAGGCTGCCTTAAATCATAATAAGGTCACAGACACCCAAAACATACCACCAGACATGGTTCTGCCCACCAGACAGACAAGATCCAGCCTCATCCACCAGAACACAAGCACCAGGAAGCCTACACAACCCACTGAATCAACGTTAGCCACTGGAGGCAGACACCAAAAACAACGGGAAGTATGAACCTGCAGCCTGCAGAAAGGAGACCCCAAACACAGTAAGTTAAGCAAAATGAGAAGACAGAGTAACACACAGCAGATGAAGGAGCAAGGTAAAAACCCACCTGACCAAACAAATGAAGAGGATAGGCAATCTACCTGAAACAGAATTCAGAGTAATGATAGTAAAGATGATCCAAAATCTTGGAAATAGAATGGACAAAATACAAGAAACGTTTAACAAGGACCTAGAAGAACTAAAGAGCAAACAAACAATGATGAAGAACACAATAAATGAAATTAAAAATTCTCTAGAAGGAATCAATAGCAGAAAAACTAAGGAAGAAGAACAGATAAGTGACGTGCAAGATAAAAGAGTGGAAATGACTACCACAGAGAAGAATAAAGAAAAAACAATGAAAAGAATTGAGGACACTGTCAGAGACCTCTGGGAGAACATTAATAAACGCACCAACATTAGAGTTATAGGAGGTCCCAGAAAAAGAAGAGAAAAAGAAAAGGACTGAGAACGTATTTGAAGAGATTATAGTTGAAAACTTCCCTGATATGGGAAAGGGAATAGTCAATCAAGTCCAGAGAGGGCAGAGTCCCCTACAGGGTAAATCCAAGGAGAAACACGCCAAGACACATTAAGCAAACTATCAAAAATTAAATACAAAGAAAAAATATTAAAAGCGGCAAGGGAAAACAACAAATAACATACAAGGGAATTCCCACAAGGTTAACAGCTGATCTTTCATCAGACACTCTGCAAGCCAGAAGGGACTGGCAGGACATATTTAAAGTGATGAAAGGAAAAAACCTACAACCAAGATTACTGTACCCAGCAAGGATCTCATTCAGATTCGACGGAGAAATTAAAACCTTTACAGACAAGCAAAAGCTAAGAGAGTTCAGCACCACCAAACCAGCTTTACAACAAATGCTAAAGGAACTTCTCTAGGCAGGAAACACAAGAAAAGGAAAAGACCTACAAAAACAAACCCAAAACAATTAAGAAAATGGTAATAGGAACATACATACCGATAATTACCTTAAATGTAGATGGACTAAATGCTCCAACCAAAAGACACAGACTGGCTGAATGGATACAAAGACAAGACCTGCATATATGCTGTCTATAAGAGCCCACTTCAGATCTAGGGACACATACAGACTGAAAGTGAGGGGATGGAAAAAGATATTCCATGCAAATGGAAATTAAAAGAAACCTGGAGTAGCAATACTCATATCAGACAAAATAAACTTTAAAATAAAGACTGTTACAAGAGACAAAGAAGGACACTACATAATGATCAAGGGATCGATCCAAGAAGAAGATATAACAATTGTAAATATTTATGCACCCACATAGGAGCACCTCAACATATAAGGCAAATGCTAACAGCCATAAAAGGGGAAATCGACAGTGACACGATAATAGCAGGGGACTTTAACACCCCACTTTCACCAATGGACAGATCATCTAAAATGAAACTAAATAAGGAAACACAAGCTTTAAACGATACATTAAACAAGATGGACTTAACTGATATATATTTACAGGACATTCCATCCAAAAATAACAGAATACACTTTATTCTCAAGTGCTCATGGAACATTTTCCAGGATAGATCGTATCTTTCTTGGGTCACAAATCAAGCCTTGGTAAATTTAAGAGAATTGAAATCATATCAAGTATCTTTTCTGACCACAATGCTATGAGACTGGATATCAATTACAGGAAAAAGTCTGTAAAAATTACAAACACGTGGAGGGTAAACAATACACTACTAAATAACAGAGATCACTGAGGAAATCAAAAAATACCTAGAAACAAATGACAAAGAAAACACGACAAGCCAAAACTTATGGGATGCAACAAAAGCAGTTCTAAGAGGGAAGTTTATAGCAATACAATCCTACCTCAAGAAACAAGAAACAACTCAAATAACCTAACCTTACACCTAAAGCAATTAGAGAAAGAAGAACAAAAAAACCCAAAAGTTAGCAGAAGGAAAGAAATCATAAAGATCAGATCAGAAATAAATGAAAAAGAAATGAAGGAAACAGTAGGAAAGATTAATAAAACTAAAAGCTGGTTCTTTGAGAAGATAAACAAAATTGATAAACCATTAGCCAGACTCATCAAGAAAAAAAGAAGACTCAAATCAACAGAATTAGAAATGAAAACAGAGAAGTAACAACTGACACTGCAGAAATACAAAGGATCAGAAAACCATAATTTAAAGAGTCATGTACCACAGTGTTCACTGCAGCTCTGTTTGCCATAGCCAGGACAAGGAGGCAACGTAAGTGTCCATCGACAGATGAATGGATAAAGAAGATTTGGCACATGTGTAGAATGGAATATTACTCAGCCATAAAAAGAAATGAAACTGAGTTATTTGTAGTGAGGTGGATGCACTTAGAGTCTGTCATACAGAGTGAATAGGTCAGAAAGAGAAAAACAAATACTGTATGCTAACACATATATATGGAATCTAAAAAAAAAGGTCATGAAGAACCTAGGGGCAAGACGGGAATAGACGCAGGCCTACTAGAGAATGGACTTGAGGACATGGGGAGGGGGAAGTGTAAGCTGGGACAAAGTGAGAGAGTGGTAGTATATATATGGACATATATACACTACCAAATGTAAAATGGATAGCTAGTGGGAAGCAGTCACATAGCACAGGGAGATCAGCTCGGTGCTCTGTGACCACCTGGAGGGGTGGGATAGGGAGGGTGGGAGGGAGGGAGATGCAAGAGGGAAGAGATATGGGGATATTTGTATATGTATAGCTGATTCACTTTGTTGTAAAGTAGAAAGTAACACACCATTGTAAAGCAATTATAGTAACACACCATTGTAAAGGAATTATATTCCAATAAAGATGTTAAAAAAAAAAACTAAAAATAGAACTACCATATGACCCAACAATCCCAATACTGGGCATATACCCTGAGAAAACCATAATTCAAAAAAAACAAACAAAAAAAAACAACAAACAAACAAAACACATGCACCCCAATGTTCACAGCAGCACTATTTACAATAGCCAGGACATGGAAGCAACCTAAATGTCCACCAACAGAGGAGTGGCTAAAGAAGATGTGGTACATATATACAATGGGATATTACTCAGCCAAAAAAAGGAATGAAATTGGGTCATTTATAGAAATATGGATGGTCTAAAGAGTATCATACAGAGTGAAGTAAGTCAGAAAGAGAAAAGCAAATATCGTATAATAATGCATATATGTGGAATCTAAAAAAATGGTGTAGATGACCTTATTTGCAAAGCAGAAATAGGACACAGACGTAGAGAACAAATGTATAGATACCAAGGGGGAAAGCGATGGGGTGGGATGAATTGGGAGACTGGGATTGACACATATACATTATTGATACTATGTATAACATAGACAACTGATGGGAACATACTGTATAGCACAAGAACCTAATGCACTGTGGTAACCTAAATGGGAGGGAAGTCCAAAAGGGAGGGGATATCTGTATGTATATGGCTGATTCATTTTGTTGTGCAGTGGAGGCTAACACAACATTGTAAAGCAACCATACTCCAATAAAAATTAATCAGAAAAAAAAAGACATATGGATGGCTAAAAAGCACATTAAAAGATGCTCAACATCAGTAATTCTTAGTGAAATGCAAATCAAAACTACAATGAGGTATCACCTCACACTAGTCAGAATGGCCATCATCAAAATATCTACAAACAATAAATGCTGGAGAGGGTGTGGAGAAAAGGGAACCCTCCCACACTGTTGGTGGTACAGCCACTATGGAGAACAGTATGGAAGTTCCTTTAAAAACTAAAAATAGAGCTACCATATGATCCAGCAACCCCACTCCTGGGCATATATCTGGAAAAAACCATAATTCAAAAAGAGACATGCACCCCAGTGTTCATTGCAGCACTATTTACAATGGCCAAGACATGGAAGCAACCTAAATGTCCACCAACAGAGGAGTGGATAAAGAAGATGTGGTACATATATACAATGGACTATTACTCAGCTATTAAAAAGAACAAAATAATGCCGTTTGCAGCAACATGGATGGACCTAGAGATTGTCATACTGAGTGAAATAAGTCAGACAGAGAAAGACAAGTATCATGTGATATCACTTATATGTGGAATCTTAAAAAGGGGTACAAATGAACTTATCTACAGATCAGAAATAGAGTTATATATGTAGAAAACAAAGTCATCCTCCAAGAGAGTAAGGAGTGACAATTATATTGTTGAGTTTTCTGAAGGAGACTGCATTTTCCAAACGATACACTACAGTGCCTTGGGGCACCACAGCAAACTCACTGGGGTTCTGAAATAGGGATATTTTCAGGGAAAACACGGTTGTCAGACACCAAGCTTATTACTACTGTTAAGTTGTTTAGACCAAACTAGTAGATGGAACTGTTAGGTATTTCCTTTGGCCTAGGAGCGCTATAAAAAATGTGCTGAGATAGCCAGGGTCTGTAAGCCAAGCAAGGCTGGTAACTTCTGGCTTACCCCTCACCTTCCGTTTCTCTTTGGAGCCCCTCTGCGGGCAGAGAACTTGCTTTCTGCTCTGCTCCTTTCACAGAGAGGATCTGGCGGTGCCCTGTACTACCTTTCTAGGAGGCCTAATTCTCAGGTCCAGTACCAGGAAAATTCTTTGCCCACAGATGGAAGCCACACTCTCCAGCATCTGCTTTATGACAAAGGAGATATGTTAAGTTTTCAAACTCTGACTTCTTTCTCTCTCTAGATTGCTTGTCCTCAGGCAGGATGAGACGTTTTCCATTGGGTGCTTCCTCAGTCCCAACAGAGGCAAGTCAAGGCCTCAGGCATTACAAGGCCACAGTCCCCATCTACTCACCCACCACAAGCCACCTCCAAGCAGGAGAGTTATGCCCTTAGTTTCACAGATTTGACCTTCAACAGAGGTTTACTAGCCTTTAAAATGACTACCCCAAACCAATCCTGACCTGCAATTCTACGTACCATAACACCAAGGTGTGGCAATGGCCATAGAAATGTGGCCTGAGGAAAGTATAAAGTATACTTGAGGAATTTATCATAAACATACACCCTTAGTAGTAAACTAAATGTATGCAACTTTACCAAGTGAGGAACAATTCCTTTTTGAAAAATTCTTTGGAACTAAATGTCTGAGATACAGTTTGACGTCTTGCTTACTGGCAATGAGCACTTTACTCACAGCAAATCTTAATTTGGCACAGTGACCTGCAAGAGCCCCCCAGCTCAGCCTCCAGTCACAGTGACCTCCCAGAGCCCCCCAGCTCAGCCTCCACCCAGCTGTGCTCTGGATCGGCCACAGTCACTTCACACATTTTCCTGTCAAAATCTAGGGAAGACAGTTCAGTTTGCTTTCTCAATTTCTTGCCTTCAGAACTTTTTTTCTTTATTCATAGTAGAAGAATAAAGAAAAATAACCAACCAAACACATAAAAACATAAAACTTTTCTGAGAATCTCCCTTCCCCCACCACCACCAGGAGGCATTATTCTCAGTCATGGTGCCCAATTCCTCACCCTTTGCCAGGTCCTTTAGCTGGAAGTGGATGTACCTGGATTCGCATATAACTTCATTTAGTGAGTATTACTTATTATTCACACCCCAGCTACTTCCCAGATGGACTTAAGGCAGCTCATAGTAAAACACAAGTTTATTTCCGTAACATCTACTTTCCTCCATAGAGAAGTGGCTTCAATTCATCAGCTATCTCAATTCTTGAGTCTGCCAGAAACTTTCTGTGACTACATGGCATATAAAGCATTTAAATAGAAATGGGATTAGGAGCACGTGGGCTGATGAAAAGAAGTTGAAAAGTCTGATATTTACGTTTCCCCAACCCCTCCAGCATAGAAGCTGCTGGGTGTCCCCAAAACTGTCACAGTCACTAATCTGCTATCTATTTACTGACCACCTGTGTGAGACACTAGGGGAGCCAACAGTGTCCACCTCCCCAAGCTAGGGACAGACAGAGGGTGTCGTGTCCATACCTGGAAGCCTGTCACACTGAGCCCCACAGCTGTGGGCTGGGGACCTCAGGGGTCCCTGCAAGGGCCGGAATCCATGTGGAGTACATGAGCTTTGGCCACCATGATCACTTCAACCAGAACAGAATTTGTGATTTTATAGGTTGGGTTTCTGAGTAGGACTTCATGCAGGAAAAAAAAAAAAGTTTCTGTTAAAAATGAGAGGTCTGAAAAAAATGAAATAAAATAAATAAAATGGCTGAAGATGAGGGGATTCAGTTTATGGAAAGCAATGGCTTGAAGGGTCTGCCTCTCTCTTAAAGGCCTTCAGCGGCTCACGTCTCCCTGGCTGTGCATGAGGAATCAGACAATAGAGCAGAGCTTCTCAAAGTGCAGTCCCAACTGCTGGGGACACACTTTAAAAATGAAGATTCCAGCCCACACTGCACAGCTCTATGTGACCTGGATGGTTTTTTAAAGCATTATAGAATTTGAGATCTATTCTACCAAAGGATGTAAAATGTTAAAGAGACCTTTCCTGATGCAGTTCTTAGTGTGTTACTGGAGCAAGTAACACTTTGCTGGAAAAGTATATGCATTAAAAACCTTGACTAATGTGTTTTTCTCAGTTGCTGTCTAGACCCTCAGAAGAAGTCTGCCTTCGCCTGACAGAAATACCTGTTTACCCTTTGCTGTACTGCCTCCAGGGATGTGTGAACTCCCCTGAAATCTGCCAGAGCCCTCTCCACAGGGACACTGGTGTCTGGAGCTGCCAGTAAGCCTGTAGCTAGAGTACTACATAGATGATGTAAAAATTAAAGACAGAAATAGTCATCGTAGTCAGGAGTGGACTTCTGCCTATGATTAAAGGGCTGTGATTAAAGGACTGCGATGAGTCACAATCCCAGGCAAGAGGATGGTGTCAGATCACATTCCTGCCAAAGTCAGGGCCAAACTCCTGTACTTGCTCTCCTAACAAAGAGGAGAGCCCAACTGCCAGTCTGACTATTTGAATTCTGAAGTCACTGTGTTCTTGGAACTGCCTCTAGGCCCTTTGAAAGGGACCCTCTAGAAGGAGCAGCTGTCCTTGCATGCTGCCTGCCTTCCTCCCTCCCCCAGTTCCCACCTCTACTCCTATCAGGTATAAACCACAGGGCAGGCAGCCCCGTCTATCGGTCCCGCTGCAGCAGATGAAGACACGGTATGTGAACTCCCAGTACTTAATCAGCCTATCGTTTGGAACCTCTTACAGTCCCCCATGCAGAAAATGCTTAAGTGACCGAGAGCAAGCTGGTGCCAGCAGCGGCTGGCATTTTAAGGGATAATCACCTGCTCATTACTGGACTCGGGCAGAGATGAACAAGACTGACTGAAAGCCATGTGCTAATCATACTGGCTATCTGTCATCTGGCTTCCCAGCATCTGAACCCCCTTCTCCCCTTCAGAGTCTCCATGGAAGGCAGAGCTCACCTGCCATTACAAGTGCTGAAAGATGCCAGATACTCCCTTGCCCAGCAGCAGGTATGGACCGGGGCCCGGCCAATTAGCTACATCCTGCCAGTAGATGTAGAACCTGTGACCAGAGATGCAGAGAAACAGTGGAGGGGAGAATGCTCTCAGAGGCCGGCAGCAGCAGTGACAGATCCCACGTGCCGATGGCAGAACCCTGGTCCAGGTGGACCGAAAGGGGAGGTGGCCTGGTCCTACTCACGTTCCAGCTGAGCAGCCTCCCTCATTCTCACCTGTTTTTTGACTTTGTTTTTCTGCATTCCTGGAGATTCTGCGGGCATCCTTATAACTTTCCACTAAGTTCCTGTAGTGCCTAAATCAGTTACAGTCAGTTTTTTGTTTTGTTTTGTTTTGGCCACGTCACAAGGCTTGCGGGATCTTAGATCCCCAACAGGGATCGAACCCGGGTCCCAGGCAGTGAAAGCGCAGAGTCCTATCCACTGGGCCGCCAGGGAATTCCTGAGTTACAGTCAGTTTTTGTTGCTCGACACTAACGACCCTGACTGCTAAGGAACGGCTAGTTTGGGTGATGGCAGATCCCGCCTCACAAAGTGAGGAAAAAACCCTTTCATTTAACGATGGAATATAAAAATGGAGGGTTTCCCCGACCACCTAATCCTCATTCAAAGGGCCTATGAGGAAAACCATCCCTCACAAAGGAAGGGAACATATTCATGTCACTGCCCACCTGTTTACAAGGCATGGCCCTAGATGATTTGTGACTGTCCCCAAGTTTCCAATGCTCCCCACAGTCTGAAGATTTACTCTTTGCAATGGGAGCCCTTTACAGGGGACTCTCATGGGGACTACTTTCAAAGGGATGTACCATGTTTGCATGGATAAAATTCTGGACTGTTTGTTGAATATAAGTCATAATGATTTGCTATCAACCTTCATGTAGAAATTAACAAAGATAGAAAAACATTTAAAAATTCTTTTTCTTAAAAATAACTTTTTGTTCTGAGCTTCTACTATATCTTCCTTTGGGGAAAATTATAGACTTTTTTTTTTTTTTTTTAAAGACAGAAGAATTTAAAACAACCCATATTTCCACCACCTAGAAGTAAATCCTGTTACCATGTGGATTTTCTCTCTACGCTTCTATGCATTTTTAAAAAAAAATTCGGGGGCTTCCCTGGTGGCGCAGTGGTTGAGAGTCCGCCTGCCGATGCAAGGGACACGGGTTCGTGCCCCGGTCCGGGAAGATCCCACATGCCGCGGAGCGGCTAGGCCCGTGAGCCATGGCCGCTGAGCCTGCACGTCCGGAGCCTGTGCTCCGCAACGGGAGAGGCCACAACAGTGAGAGGCCCGCGTACCGCAAAAAAAAAAAAAAAAAAAAATTCGGGTCTCCTGTACAGATACGATATTTTCCCTCATAGCTACAACCTTTGTTTTCTTTCACATGAGCACACAACTGACCTCTCTCTGAAGAATCAGGCAAGAGTGCTGTTGTGAAGAGCTCACACTGCAGTTCCCACCGTGTTCCTCACTCATCCCATAGCACATCCCATAGGAGGGGAGGGGTCTTTCTATTGTGGTAAAATAGGCAAAACATAAAACTTGCCTTTTAACCACTTTCAAGTACACATTCTAGTGGCCTTACGTATATTCACAGTGCTGTACAACCATCACCACCCTCCTTTCCAGAAGCTGTTCATCATCCCAAACTGAAACTCCGTATCCGTTAAACAATAACTCTCCATCCCACCATCCCCCCGTCCCTGGTAATCACCATTCTACTCTCTGTCTCTAAGAATTTGGCTATTTATAAGCACCTCATAAGTGAAATAATATATTTTCCCTTTTGCATATACATATATAATTTTGTACCTTGCTATTTATCACTTGTAGTTAAGAGGATCTTCTTATTAATTATCCTTTGAAAACTCCATTTTAGTGAATATATGCAACATTATGGATATTCCACAATTAATTTAAGCACGCGCCTACTGTGAGATATGTAGGTCTTTCCAATTTTCCCCATCATGTATAATACTATTGTATATTTTTCTCCATCCACATTGAGAATCACCGCACAAGAAGATTCTCTCCCAGCATAAACTATACATCCTACCTATAAAGGAAGAACTAATTCCATGCTGTTTCCGCT
Source organism: Monodon monoceros (assembly GCF_005190385.1). Taxonomy (NCBI): domain Eukaryota; kingdom Metazoa; phylum Chordata; class Mammalia; order Artiodactyla; family Monodontidae; genus Monodon; species Monodon monoceros. The sequence goes on from NW_021703782.1 coordinate 56,474,845, forward strand.
GACTATAGCTCTTCTACAGTGACAGCCTTCCAACATACCTCTTATCTTTGTTCTGTGCTAGTTGTGAAACACTGTCTTTTCAGCCTGGGGGTTAATGGATTCAAGCCAACCTGCTTCCACACTGACAGCCATCATTCCGGGAAAATTCTATGTCTGATATCCAGTTTTCCTTTGTAATAGATTTTTAATTCTTTTTTAAGGGACACATACACACACACACACACTCCCGCACACACATGCACCCCTTCTCTAAGATACTCTGGATACTCTGGTTATCTCTGTTAAGCTGGCGTGACACCCTCCTTATTCCCTCCAACAGCCAAACTCCTTTCCAGCAGCCACACTTCGCCAGTGCCCCGACACTTAACCACATCTACCTTCCAAACAGTCGTATCTTCTTCAGAGACTGAACAGTACTGACACTTATTTGGTAAATTCCTGAGGGCCAATTGGTTAGTATACACTTTCCCTTCCGCTATAAGCCAAGAGTGAACACAATTCCTGGTAAAGGTACTGAGGTCCCAGAGATGGAGGCGGTCTTATTCTTCTCAAAGTTACTACGGCATTAAGCCTCAGAAGGTATAGTGCTAAAAGAAGTCACATCTTTGTTATTAGAACTAGGTGAGATTCTGGAAAAGCTTCTAAAATCATAGAAAGTATACAAAGTTAGGCAACTTCTTTTGGAATTATCTTTCTGGTTCTTTTGAAGGGAGGAAGCATAAGAGAAGTCAGTACGAGAATCAGGGGTGACAATGGGGAGCTGACCTGACGGCACAGGCCTGTGAGGGACAGACACCGGCAGGCAGAGAGCACGGGAGGCCTCAGCGAGGCAGCTCTGAAGTGCGGGCCAGGGGTTTTCCGCATCCTCGTAATTGGAGAGTATGAATGGAACCGAAAGGATCATGTATTCACCCTTACCCGCCTTGGAGAGAGGCCTCTCCTCCCTCCTTTCCTGCCTCTTCTCCCTCTCTGGCATACACTGAGTGTCTCCTGGCACCTAGCGCTGAACTCGGCATTGGGAAGACGGAGACAAAAACAGTCCTTTCGGAGTCCTTTCTCCCAAGGAATTCAGAATCCACTGGGGACTCAAATATATACATGAATATGTACAATATGGTGTACCGTATGTGATCATAGGTAAGCGGGCAGGGAGGTGGGACCTCTGTGTTCACGACTCATGCTCACTTGACATCAACTGTGTCGAGGACCTTCTCCTCATGATTAACCAAACTCCTCAGGCCTTCCCCTCAATGTTAAATCCCCTGCCATGTAAACTGAATTAGTCACAGAGTCCCCATTCAGGACTCTCCTGCACTCATCCGGCTAGGTCTATCTGAACGCTGTAAGCTGTGCAGAAAGCAGTGACGTAGCCCTTAAAGGCGGACACTGGAGGGAGCTCGCAGCTCCTGCAGCGCTTCGTGGGGATCACTGTTGGAGGATCTGGCATGGCAGCTTGATTTTACTGGGGCTCCATAGCTGGCTATCACACTGACTATGTTGAGTGGTGTAGCCAAGCCAGGAAGACAGAGCTGTAGCCTGACCCTTTCTCTGCCTCTCAAGAGTGTTCTAGAATAATCCCACCAATGATCCCTGGGCTGATTCCCCATCATACCAGTAGCCAAAGCAGGAAATCTTTCCAGTTAAACTCCCCAAAGCCCCAGATATACAAACTACTTGAATATGGGATTTGTATGTTGAAAGTTTTCTGATACTTCTTCTTACATCCTTCTTTTAGTAACCTCTCCTTTTATAAAGGTATGGAACATGTATAATTCCCAAGTATTACTGGGAATCTTATGCTTAGGGACTCTCTTGACCAAAGAATTGCCCAAAAATTAGTAGCCTCCACCACCAATAATAATAACCACCACTATAAACATAAACACTACCTGAGTGTTTATTATGTGCTGCTGGGCACTATGCTAACTGCTTCATACAATATATTTCAATAATTCCAACAATCCTAGCATTTATTATTATCTTCATTTTGTGGATAAAATAACTGGTGTCAACTCCCTTGCCCTGGGTCTCATGTTTAGTTACGGAGCAGAGATGTATACTAGGTCTGTCTGCTACACAACCAGTTCTTCCCACCTCAGAGAGACAGCCAGCACCGTTCCTAAGGGCTGCCCCTGGGCTGGCTGCATCCGCCTGCTGTCTTCCCTACAGACACTAATGCATAAGCACCGCAGAAATGCAACTCCTCATACTCAAAAAAGGGGAGAAATTCCCATCTAGAGGAGACAGGTCTTTCCCCCTTTTGTAGTTGGTGGCAGAGGCTAAAGCATGAGGGGAACAAAATATTTTATCATGTCAATAAAAATGTATGTTGCAAAAAGAAGAAATGCAGGGCTTGAGGTGAATTTCTCTATAGTGGTTTCTAAAAATAAATGTCAGTTCCAAAAGCTGAACAAAGAACGATGAAAAGAAGGATAAGGATCAGCGTTGTGGGAGAAAAGGTTGTCCTGTGCTCACATGTCACGCTGGGGGCTCTGAGGTCAGACAGCAGCTCGGGCCACGCCAGCCCCTACCCACTCCCCTCTGTTCCGCAGGGTGTGCACCACTTCCCAGAGCACGCGGCTGGGCCCAACAACATGGCCCAGGGCAGTGCTTCTAGGCCTGCAGTCATGCCGCCCAGGGTCAAAGAAGAGCTGCTACCGTGCACAAACGACTTCACCTCTTTATGTCCCAGCTTCCTCAGCAATAAAACGAAAATAATAATACAACCTTGCAGGGCTGTTGGGCAAATGAGAGCTAATATATACTTAAAAGGAGAGGAGAAGAGAAAAGCAAAGCACAGTGGCTGGCAGCTGGTGAGTCTGAAGTGAACTGTGACTGGATTTAATTCATATCAACAGGGAACATCTGGAGGATGCTAGGGAGGGGACAAAAAGCCTTGGGAGAAGGTGATTCTTGGCATTTAAAATCATGAAGAAAGGACACACTGAGAAGCCAAGAACCTACTGTTAAAGATGATCAGACAATGTTATCCTCTTTGAAAATCCAAAACAACCCCATGGGGTAGGAAGGCAGGTGTCATCTCCCATACAGATAAAGAAGCACAGTGACATGCCCCAGCTCACACAGCTAATAAGTAGACAAGTGGGGCAGCCTTTCACTCAGCACGTAACTTTTGAGCATCTCTTGTGTTCTAGGAATAGTGGGATTAGTAGTGAGAAAAACAGGTGTGGTGTTTTACTTCATGCAACTCTTTTAGTGGAAAATGAAGGCCTCAAACTAAAATAAAAATAATAAAGATAAGTGCAAGACATGTATTAGCTTTAATGTCCTTTCATTAACATGCTTCAGGACCACTTTTGATGACGATAGTCTTACAAGACCACGTGTGCCCCAGAACCTGATTCATTGGTAGATCAGACACTGAAAATAAATATGCTTTGTAATCATTTTTGAATTGAAATTTTCTAAGTTCTTGTAAAACAAATACATACTAAAATATTAGTAGTTTCATATGCAATTAAACAGTCAAAAACAAAACAAAACAAAAAGATAAGTGCAAGAACTATATCATAGAACTTACAGTATAAAGCAGAAGAAGCATTTAACAGAGGGATTATTGGCACGCTACATGTTTACTGTATCCCAGAGAGCCTCAAGATGCCCCAAGAGATGGGAGAACTAAAATGAAATTCTGACACGAGATTCTGAAAGGATCGTGATGATAAGGAAAATCAGGAAAAACGAGTCACAATATGAAGAGTTCTCAGAAAGGTTCAGATCTTTTTAAACAAATAACATTTTTTCCTGATTATAAAAATAAAACAGGCTTATACGGAAACTATAAGAAGGTGATAAAGTTGAAAATCATAATCACCTATGATTACACCCTCCAGAGATAATCAGTAACGTTTTGATGCATTTCCTTTGAGGATTTTTTCTTTGCATATTTATATTTTTATACATGATTGGGATCATACTGTATATACAGTTCTGAGCCTGATTTCTCTACTTATTATTAAATATCCCTTGAAAACATGATTTTTCATTAAATATCCCTTGAAAACATGGTTTTTAATAGCAGCATAAATAATTCATTTAACCTTCCATCTAGCTGCACTGTGTTGTAAGCGTTCAATGTCCAGATTAAGGGAGCAACGAGTCGTCACGCTTGCACGGCCAGGTTGGGTTTCGGGCACTGTGTTCTTACATCTGAGACCAGCATTTTGTGTGGAATGCTGTCCCAAAAAATTTCATCTTGAGAGTGTTCTGGAGGAAGAACATTCTGAAAACCACTTTGTATTCATTGAATCATTCATTCCTTCCCACAACAAATATGTATTAAGTGACTGAGGCAGGATGACCGCTTTGTTTGAATTTGAAAAGACTGAGGAGGAACCCGATAGCATGTAAAAGCTGCCACAAAGAGAAAATGGGGGTATTTGGTTTTGATCTAAAGGTCGAGAACTGACTGGTTCCTGGGGTGTTTCAGAGGCAGCATTTAGACTCCACACAAAGAAGCTGATGCTCCCTAATAGTTACAGCAACTGCCACTTGAGTATTCAACAACGGACCTGAGAACCACTCTCCAGGCCTAGGGTAGCAGATACCTTCTGCAGAGAGTGGAATCCGAGGGAGTCACAGAGGAGGGTTCGGGGAGGGGAGAAGGGTGGTTTAAAGGCTGTGGTGGGAGCAGACTGCACACTTAGCCCTTAGCCTGTCTTAGTTATGCAGCCCTGAACCGAGCCAGGGTTACTCATAACTTCTAGACAAGAAACCCGCTGGCTAAGACAGGCAGACGTTACAGGCAGAGCTAGGATTATGGTATCTAAATTTCTCAAGGCCTTGTCCAGTGCCCTTCCTCCTACACCAAAATGTTGGGAACAGAGTATGCAAAAAAAACAAAACAAACAAAAAAAAGAAAAATCAGACCTAGACGAAAAATAATCTTTTCCCTTAATCTAATCTCAGTCACTCTCTGGCTACACTCCTTTAGCTGCTTATAATATCAGCTTCCTCTATGGCCAAAGAAAGGGAGCATCCTTCTGGATCAACACCCCAAGAAGAGGACCTATTCATGCAGCACCGCCTCAGCCTGTGGTGGGCACATAGAAGGTTCTAACTTAACAACTAGGAAACTTGCAAACAGGGGAAGCAAAAGCATAGAAGTGATGAAAGGAGCAGGTGTGAGGCCTCTGCCTACCTCTGTGGAAAAGTCTTTTACAAAGCTTTTGCGGTGAAATGTACAACTGCCAAAAGACATCGCGGTGTATAAAAATATGTCAACGATTAATTACTCTTGGGCTATGGCCTAAGAAGAGCTTGGCCCTCAAATGATATTGCAATATACAAGCGGCACGCCATGTTGTCGAGTGAGGCTATGTGCCCAAACAAACGGCCTCACCCAAGCTGGCCCAGCATGTGCTCCCTCACATGCCCACACAGGTAGGTGGTCATCAAGGCCTGGGCTCGGGAAAGGGGCATATGTGTGTGTAAATTAGTGGACCGCTGGGCTGGGGGCACATTCTAATGCTTATAGTCAGAGATGATTATGGATGACCCAATGTGTTTCTTCCCTGCCAGAATCAGAAGACGCCGACGAGATCTTCTAGGCCAGTGTCCCATTTTAAAGAAATGGGTTGAACAATGAGATGACTGGCCCAGAGTCACAACTCACCAAGAGCTGGGTATTATTTAAGTTAATGTTGCCTTTCACAGCTCAGCAGTGCAAGATTTTGAGCAAATGAGTAACCTCTGGGGAGGATTTTAAACAGAGGATTAAAAAAAAAAGAACCAGGAAGGGGTGAAGACAAACTTAAGGATTTGTGAGAATATGATTTGTCAAAAAATGTCAGCCAGTATTATGTTAAATTCAGAAGCAGAGGAGTCCTAAAATGAATATATGTAGAAATGAAGTAATCCAGAATTTCTTCCGAGTTGCAGATGTGCCTAAGCATAGCAATAAAATACGAACAACTCATTCTATAAATGCTTCCCATGAACTTACTGCTTCTATCTCTGTTAATTTAACATGTCCTTCCTCTCAGATGTAATGCAAATGCATAAACTTAAACAGTCATGTTCACAACAGACTGTCTTATGAAGAACAGGACGTGTGTAATTACTACCAGCCTATTTCCACAGAGGCCAGTCTGTCACAAATGGTAGACAGATAAATCAGATGGTTGAGGAGAGGATAATGAATCAATCTATTTACTCAACACTGTTAACCTTAAAGAGAAGTCAGAAATTTCAGAAATTCCCCAAATGATTCTTGTGTTGTCAAGAGGCTGTCAAATCAAAATAAGAATTTTGCTGTTTGTAGATTCCCAGAAAAGAATGAAAATGATATATAGATAACATGCTATTGTCAGATTCATCAAAACAAGAGCTTTTAATCCAAAGGCTTAAAAACACATTAGAGGGGGGCAGTGAATTTAGCTTTATTGATCACACTCACGCCTGGAATGCCTGGTTCAGAATTACATTGAGGATTACGTTGTGCCCTTTTTTCTGATAATGAACCTTTGAAGTAGGAACCTCTCTGTCCTTTTCATGCTAGATATTAATCTTTATTTGAAGCCTGATTCTTGCTAATATCTGATTTGCTTAATGAAAACTAAGCAGTCAGCCAATTAATATTTGAATTATGATATGGTCTTTTTTTCCCATCTCCCTCCAAAAAAAACAGGTTTTGTTAGCATTGTCAGTTACTTTCCTTGAAACAGACACCCACAGTTTTGAATTGATGTAGACTGCCATGTACTAGCAACTGTGAACCAAAAACATGCCAAAGGGAGAATCCGAGGGTACATGGGCAGCTGTAAAGGGGGTGTCAGTGGAGGTGATGCTGGAGCCAGAACAGCTGAGCCTGGCTTTTATAGGTTCAACAAAGAAGGAGAAAGAAGACCCCAGGGATGCTACTATGAAAAAGTAGAAATGGAGGCAGAAGAAGATAAGGGATAAAAGGAGATGGCTTTGCCAGCAAATGGTTTTAAACGTCCTTCACTGACTACCAATCAGCAATAACATTAATAGAACATGGGATGTGATTCCTAGCTCCTAGCAAGTCAATATGATGCCAGGTGCCTTCAAATAAACAAAGATCTACATGCATATACACACACACAAGGACCATATATGCATTTTTAAAATCCTGGGAGGATATATAAGCAGCAGGTGGGACGGCACCCAGATGTGGGGTGCTCCAGAGACTTGTACGTTTCATCTCACATCCTTCTGTATTTCTTGAGGTTTAGCCAGCCATGGGAATGTTATGTAAAACACTGTGCATATGTGATTGTTAAATAGTAGCTGCTAATTCTTATTATTACTGCTAACCACGGCATTTTGTCTACCAAAGTAAGTCACTGACCCCTTCCCTTTAAAAATGGTATGTGAAACTCCAAAACGAGGGTGTTCAAGACTCTCGAAGTTCCATCTCCTTCAGAAAATGACAGCTCTTCCCAGAGCCTACAGCCAAAGGGGAAGGAACATGGAAGGCAGAGGGGAAGTCAAAGTCCCAGAGAGGAGCCCACAGGCTATGTGTACAGAAACAGGGCTGGGGGGGGGGGGGGGGGGGGGCAAAGTCAGGTAAATGAGTGCTGAGGAGAACTATGGAGTAAGGTAAGTTAGAACGAGCTATACAGTGAGACCAAGGCTACAAATGTGTGATTATGCCCAATTTAAATGTTCGTGTGTCAAGATGGAAGCCCCATCAAGGGTAAACAGGACTCGTCAATTTGGGTGGCCATCCTGTCACACTGAAGAATTACTTGGTCAAATACTATTTTATCAAATGGGTTAGAGTTAGGTAATAGTGTGTATGTTATGATATATCCATTTAAAGATGAAAATGAAGTGACTGTCCATGCCATTTCTGAAATATGGGATGTCTGTTCTCACACTGTGACATGGGGCCTTTCACTCAGCATCCCTTCAGCTCTGTGAGAGACAAACAAAACAGAACAATCGTATGCTTTGCAACCCCAGGGTCCTGGGATGGCCGTAAATACAGTAACTGCTCTCGATGGGAAGAGCAGGGAAGAAGGGAGGAAACCTCAACAATGGCCACGTGTATACTCATAACCTTGGTCCTGAAACTTGGGCTTCCTTCCATGTGGCTGAGCAAGCTGGACCCTGCAAGTCCTGCTGACACCTCTTTCTTCCTCGGCTCCAGTATAAGTCCACCATGACTCCTCTGGATTTCACCTCCTAAATGTATTTTAGATCCTTCCACTGCTCCCTAGTCCAAATTACAACACTCCTCCTCTGATCTACTGCAATGCTCTCCCAACTGGCCCCCCAGCATACACTACAGCTTACTCCCCAATTCATCTTCTCCATGACAGCCAAAGAAAATGCTTCGTAACAAATCTCTTCATGTTGACTTCTGCTTAGGACCATCAATGGCTTCCCCCTGCTCTTGGAGTAAAGATAACAACCCTATAACATGGTCGTCAAGGCATAGCCTAGTCTGCCCCTTTCCTCCTTCTCCAGGCCTACCACCTACCTCTCCCGACAGACACACTTGCCTTCTTTCGGCACCCTGAGCAGGATGCTCCTTCCTGTCAACAACAGCCTTTACACATTCTTTGCTGGGAAACTGTCCTCTGCCCTTTGTCCAGTAACGCGTCCTGTAGGTTTTAGCTCTAGTCACACTGATCACACATCTATATAAGGTTTTTTGCTACCTGTTCTTATAAGATTACATTCCTATCACTCCAGGACTTATCTCAATTTGAAGTACATTTTTATTAGTGTGACTGTCCTATGTTACTCTTTCCCATTAGATTATAAATTCTATAAGAGCAAAAACCATTTCAATTTTATTTCTCACCATCATATTTCCAGGGCCCAGCACAATGCCTGGCGTGTAGCAGGTGCTCACTGGAAGCAAAATTTTTACTAAGGCTCCACTTACTGGAGAGTAACATATCCCTTGGCTGGAGAATACATAAATCACCAATGCAGGTACCCAGATGTGGCTTATCAAAGACCTGGAGCTGCAGGGGTTCCTTTTCTACAAGGGGAAGGGCCTCCTGGGGAAGCATCAGCCTTCCACACTGATACGAGCCCCTCACTCTTGGAGAAGAAAGAGGATTTGAGCACCACACTCGCTGCTGCCCATCCTCATTAGACTTCTCCTGCAGGGAACCCACTCTTAGATACTGGTTAGATGGTTGCCCTTCCAAACTCCCGCAAACAAAGACGAAAACAAAATACGAAACAAACAAAACCCCATTAGAAACGTAACTAATGACATGGGGTAGAGTTTCAACATAAATATAGGAAAGGAGTTTTACTAGTATTGAAATCAATTTTAAAACTATAAATAAAAAGTTTCATACCAGTTCTCTTATAGTTCTTATTTTAACAGGGCTTCAGATATTGGCTGCTTAGAATGCAATGACCAGAGTCTGACTTGTTTTGCGCTAGTCACTATTTTTATGGTATAAATCAGATAAACTGTTTAGAAGATTCAATATTATCTGTTACTCCCTCAAAAAAGAGGATATCACATAACAGAATCATTAGTTCAGACTAGTTTTAATTAAAGGCTAATAAAAAGGATAAATATCAGGCTTGTTTTAAAAGCAATAACTTATAAGTATATTCTTGTAACTATACTACTAGAGACATGCATAATTTTACCCCCCTCCCTTTTAGCTGAGTTGTTAGCCATTAATCTGCAAAAGGCATCTTTTTCAGGCACAGACCATATCACCATTAATTATGAAAATTTCCAAGTAGTAGAAAACCCTACTTGGATTTGAAAAACCATGCATAAAGCATTATTCAACATATTGTACCATCAATATTATAACATTTAGAAAAAGCTAAAACATTCTTTATGTTTAATGGTACTGGATAAAATAAGCATAGACTTGCAAACATAATATCTTCCATTTCACAGAAGCTAAGAAATCAGATAGGGCAGGGCAATTGATTTGCAGAAACACATACAACCAAGAAAGACTACAGCGGGTCACAACTTCCAGGTTTTTCACTCACTTCTTAGCAGAGAACGTTTTCTGACTGTGGGAAAGATTAGAAATGGAAGGAAAAATCGCACTCACTCCGTCCTCTCCACATTTCCTCTTCTCCCTTTACTCACACAGCCTGACCTCAAAATATAATTCATTTAATGAAACGAAAGGCAAGATTTATTACTGGTTCTCTCTCACCCATGAAAATCAGCTAACCTCTTTCAAACAAGGTATGAAAGGGAAATAATAAAATGAAAGCAGTGCCAGTCTACCAATAAATAGACAGTATTGACTTCTTCTGGATATACTTATCAGACAATAATCTAAGTTCACTCCATTACCAAAATAATTTAAACCCCATGGTCAAATAGGAACATGAACTCTGTTGATTTATGAGCCCAATATCTTCTGGGATGTGTCACCAATTTACGTGCTATGTCCCAGTGTGTTCGCACCTGGAGTTGGATAGAGGTGAAGGATAATGTAAAAAGGCTTGTAAACAGGCAGCTCCCTGTTGACTGCTTGCCTCAGGAAGATCTCAGCATTAGCTATATATTTCAGAAATTGCATGCAGAACGTTGTGCTTACAAATGTGCTACAGGAAGGGTCAGTTCTGGACAACTTAAAGCACTTACGAAAGAAACATGCATGATTATACCACACTCAGGGTCACAGTATCTAGGTTTGAGATCAAAATGTAGTCGGAGCAAAGAAAGATTTGAAAGTTTGAGACCTTGCCAATCAAAGGCAGGTAGTGTGCCATTTTCATTTAAAGAAGAAGAGAAGGGTCAACAATGAACGCTGACATTATAAGACTATGATGTGAAGCAACACTGACATCTGGCCATGTATTTATCAAAAGGAATAAAGAATTTTCATTATGCTTATATTTTCAATTCAATGCAAGTTGATTCAGCCCAACTCTGAAATTTAGAAATGATGTCACTTATATTCACAGTTTCGAGCTGAACATTCATGATGGAACCTGCTAAGACCACAGGTGACTTTTCCCAAGAGTCCTGCTCTCAGGCACACACAGGTACCAGCAGCTGCATTAACACTATGGGTCCCTTAGCCACCTCTTCATGACAGATTCCTCACTCTTGTGGCAGAGGGACAGTACATAACTATCCACTTCATCTGTACCAGTGGTTTCTAATTTTTTTCAGGGCTCGAGGCCTTCTTCTTTAAAGAAATCTTAGGTAGAAGCCAAACACTGAAGGCTTAGGTTTTCCCAGGGACTACTGCTGGAGCATAGCTCTGCTCTAAGGATAAATATTCTTTACCTGGAAAGGACACGAAACTCACAATACGAACTTGGACTCAAATTCTAAAACAACTCTTGACATTGACTATGGATTTTAAAATAACATACCAATTGTCTAGGGTATGACTTAGAATAACAAATTTAATACTTGAATATGTGATGGCTATTAATTTATTTACTCTTTAATTCAACAACTATTTATTATCCACTTACTATAAACCCTGTACTGAGAACTAGGTACACAACAGTAACTCAAACAGATACGGCCCTTGTTTTCAAGAAGCTCAAAGTTCAATGGCTATCATATATCAACTGAGGTAAGTGTTATGACAAACAAGATCAAGTTAAAATGGAAAATCTGGAGTTTAATTTCTTCTTTAAGTAAGCACTTCTTCATTAATTTCCCTTATATTACTAACCGAAAAAAAAAATTTTCCTGTTTTTCCCTTCCTTCCTTCTTTCTTTCTTTGGAAAAACAAAACATGTCCTGGTTTGAAATACGATCTTGGACTAATCTAAAATCTACCAAGTATTTTTCAGGTCTAAGCACATTAACCATATTCTAGTTCTCTTTGCAGATGGAACCACTTTTAATCTGGTATTTACTACTCTTCTTTCCTTAAAGGTACAGAAATTATGTTGAAACTAAATTTCTGAAGGTTTATATAATACACATCTCCAAAATACTCTTGATACTATGTAGACGTGCAAACAAGCCATCCATGAGGCTTTCTAGAAGTTCAGAATATTAAAAGAAATAACGAATTTTCCCTTCTGTAGTGCAATTTTGAGAAAATTAGGTGACGGAGCAGAGAAGGACGATGTTGTTTTGAGCACCTACTATGTAAAAGGTGCTGCACTATGATGATTATAGACATTCTCTCAATTAATCCTTACAATTAATTGATTAGGTTGTATGGTTTTCATTTTACGGAACTTGGACCCTGGCCTCACATCACACACAAAAATTAACACAAAATGGATTATAGCTCTAAATCTAAGACCTAAAACTATAAAACTTCTAGAAGAGAACATCAGAGAAAAATATCTGTGGACATCAGTTAGGCAAAGATTTCTTAAAATATGACACCAAAAGGATGATCCACAAAGAACAAATTGATACAATGAGCTTCACTGAAATTTAAAACTTCTCTTCAAACACCTTTAAGAAAGTGAGGACAATATACAAACTGGGAGAAAATATTTTCAAATCACATATCTTACAAAAAATTCATGTATAGAATATTTAAAAAACACTTGCAACTCAATTTTTAAAAAAGTGAAATATCAAAATAGGCTTTTCAACAAAGGTGATATATGAATAGCTAATAACCACTTGAAAAGATGCTCAAAATCATTAGTCATCAGGGAAATAAAAATTAAACTCACATTGCGATACAACTACACACCCACTAGAATGGTTATTATCCAAAAGACTGACAATACCAGGTGTTGGTAAGGGTGTGCAGAAATTATACCCTCACGCATTGCTGGTACAGCCACTCTGTAAAACAGTTTGGCACATTCTTATAAAACCAATCATGTATCTACCATATAACTTAGTAATCTCACTCCTAGATATTTATTCCAGAGAAATGAAAACACATGTCCACACAAAGACTTGAAAGCAAACGTTCATAGAAGCATTATTTATAATAGCCCCCAAACTAGAAATAATCTAATCAACTGGATTTACAGCCATCAACTAGCAAATGGTAAACAAAATATGTTATACAATGAAATATTATTTGGACTTGGGGAAAAAATGCTAAATATTTGGCAAAGGGCTTATATCTAAAATACACAAAGAACTCTTACAAGTCAGTAACCTAGTTCATCTCTCCCCTCCCTGAAGTGACCTCCTTCAACCCTCTGGTCCATCACCATTGCTTCCGTCTCTGAACTTACTTTCAGTAACCTTCACTGGGTATTTTTCTTGTAAAATCTTTCAGATCAGCCCCTGGTTGGGGTGATGGGGTGTAAGGGGCATCAGTGATGAAAATATAACACAAATGGGCTGAGATGGGGCATGAATTCCCAAAGCTGAGGTGGCCTCATAACAAGAGGTAACTCTTCATCAGTCTCTATCACTATAGTGTCTCCGTGGCCACTTGACTTGAAAATCCAGGAGCTTCGCAAGAGGTAAAATTGTCATTATATGCAGATGGCATAATACTATATATAGAAAACCCTAAAGACTCCACACAAAAACTACTAGAACTGATAAACGAATTCAGCAAGGTAGCAGGATACAAGATTAACACACAGAAATTGGTTGCATGCCTTTACACTAACAGGGAAATATCAGAAAGGGAATGTAAAAAAAAAAAAAAAAACCCTTTTAAAATTGCATCAAAACAAAAAAAACTTAAGAATAAACCTGAGCAAGGAGGTGAAAGACTTATATGCTGAAAACTATAAACTATTAATAAAGGAAATTGAAGATGATTCCAAAAAAATTGAACAATATCCCATGCTTTTGGATTGGAAAAATATTGTTAAAATGGCCATACTACCCAAAGCAACCTACAGATTTTATGTGATCCCTATCAAATTACCCATGATGTTTTTCACAGAACTAGAACAAATAATTTTAAAATTTATATGGAACTATAAAAGACCCAGAATTCCCAAAGCAATCCTGAGGAAAAAGAACAAAGCAGGAGGCATAACCCTCTCAGACTTCAGACAATACTACAAAGATAAAGTAATCAAAATAGTGTGGTATTGGCACAAAAACAGACAGGTGGGTCAATGGAACAGAATAGAGAGCCCAGAAATAAACCCACCCATCTACAGTCAATTAATCTTCAAAAAAGGAGGCAAGATTATACAACAGAGAAAAGATTATACAATGGAGAAAAGACAGTCTCTTCAGCAAGTGGTGTTGGAAAAGTTGGACAGCCACATGTAAATCAATGAAGTTAGAACACACCTTCACACCATACAAAAAACTAAACTCAAAATGGCTTAAATACTTAAATATAAGACATGACACCATAAAACTCCTAGAACATAGGCAAAATATTTTCTGACATAAATCATACCAATGATCAATGGTCAATCTCCCAAGGCAACAGAAATAAAAGCAAAAATAAACAAATGGTACCTAATCAAACTTATAAGCTTTTGCACAGCAAAGGAAACAATAAAAATGAAAAGACAACCTAGACTGGGAGAAAATATTTGCAAACGATATGACCAACAAGAGCTTAATTTCCAAAATATACGAATAACTCATACAACTCAATAACAAAAAAAAAATGACCCAATCAAAAAATGGGCAGAAGACCTAAATAGACATTTTTCCAAAGAGGACATACAGGTTGTCAATAGGCACATGAAAAGATGCTCATCATCACTAATTATTAGATAAATGCAAATCAAAACTACAATGAGGTACCACCTCACAGCAGTCAGAATGGCCATCATTTAAAAATCTACAAATAACAAATGCTGCAGAGGGTGTAGAGAAAAGGGAACCCTCATACACTGTTGGTAGGAATGTAAATTGGTGCAGCCACTATGGAAAACAGTATGGAGGTTCTGTTAAAAACTAAAAATGGAGCTGCCGTATGATCCAGCAGTCCCACCCCTGGGCATATGTCTGGACAAAACTATAATTCAAAAAGATACATGCACCCCTATGTCCATAGCAACACTATTCACAATAGCCAAGACATGGAAACAACCTAAATGTCCATCAACAGATGCATGGATAAAGAAGATGTGGTACATATGTATAATGGAATACTATTCAGCCATAAAAAAGAATGAAATAATGCCATTTTCAGCAACATGATGGACCTAGAGATTATCATACTAAGTGAAGTAAGTCAGAAAAAGAAACAAAAATACCAAATGATATCACTTGTATGTGGAGTCTAAAATATGACAAATTAACTTATTTATGCAACAGAAATAGACTCAAAGACATAGAGAAGAGACTTGTGGTTGCCAAGGGGGAGGCAGGTGCAGGAGGGATGGAGTGGGAGTTTGGGATTAGCAGATGCAAACTATTATATATAGACTGGATAAACAACAAAGCTGCCTACTGTATAGCACAGGCAACTATATTTAATATCCTATGATAAACCATGATGGAAGGAATATAAAAAAGAATGTGTACAGATAGATAGACAACTGGATCACTTCCCTGTACAGCAGAAATTAACACAACATTGTAAATCACCTATACTTCAATAATTTTTTTTAAAAACTTGGAAAAGAAAAGAAAATCCATGAGCTTCCCAGAATCCCACAGCATAGACTGTTTCTGATAACAACATTTTTCTTAGTCTTTCAAACCCACGTGGGTATTTTATTTTGCCTCCAGAACACCCAGGATCACTCCTTCACCTATGCTTACACATCTTGAATCCTCCATGGTGCCTAAAACAGCACTGAATACATAGGTCAAAAAGAATGATATGATTGGATATTCCCAAACACGGGTAGATTTGGATCATGGTGACTGCCACCCTTGGGATTAAGCCCTGCGTTGAAAAGAGACAATAAAGTCCTGGAAATTAATAACACTGCCCCCAAGTTCAATGTAGTTATTTTTATCTTGTTAGAGTGAAGATGAGATGCTATATACCTTTGAGTTCCCTTGGAAAGAAAAGGATGGGAAAGAAACACCAAAAACTGTCTCCTGGGAATAAGTTCCTCAAACCAATCACCTTGAGATAATTGCCAAAAGAGAAATAAGAGAAATACTGTCAAGTGAAGGAGGTATGTATCTGAAGAAAAATGTAATTGACACTGTGTCTTCAGGGCTACTAGTTAATATCCTGCATGCGACACCAGGGCAATGACATACTTTTCTTCAGAGGATCACAATGCTGAATGGAAATTGTCAATATGATAGCTACAGAATCACGGGCAGAGATGCATACAATTTATAAAACAGAAAGGGAGTCCAACTCAAATAAGGGCTTCAACATTCTGTTAGTATGCCCCAGGTTTCAAGGCAAAAAGCCACACCAGAATTACACAAAAGAGAATAAAATTCCAGGACCTGGTAAGTACTCACCCCCACCAACTTGAGACAGTTCATGAAACTTATGAAACTAGTTAGAGCCTCGGTGAAGAGCACATAATTTAGAGAGTTGAAGAATCAGATGAAAGCTGACCTTAGGTAGGAGCCCTGCCCAGCAACTGCAGGTTTAGTCCTCAAAGATATAACCAGAGTCTATGCCCCTTGAGGTTCTTTGATTATTTTTTCTTAGTAAACTCCTAGCCAGCATAGTAATACTACTCCCCCTTGGTGGGTAGATTCTATTTACTTATCTATCATTAAAATGTGTTTAAATACAGATTGTATTTAACAGATTATCCAATGTAAACTGTGTTCATATAAAGGTGCAGTAATATGCTTTGTAAATACTGTACTGCTGTATGTGTTGTTTGCTTTTTGAAGATGTTTAAAACAGAAGAATTTGAACTGCTAAATTAATGTCTAATTTATTAGCATTATGGACACTGAGTGCTTAAAAAAATTGTGACATTTGTGAGGATTACATACATTAAAGCTATAAGCATAGTTAAGATGTCCAAGGAAATTTGATTACTTAAATGTAAAATGGTTAGAATTTGATCTATCAATTTATACATTATATAAACATTAATCAAGGAACAAATGAGTTTGTTTTAAACTTTTATGTAAAAAATTTTAGATTTATAAATAAGAAAATTTGTTAGCTGAATTTGAAGGCTTAAAAAAGTAGATTTTAAACTGAATATTGATTAAAATCAAAGTAATAACAGATTCTTTTTTTTTACATGTATAAAAGGCTTCCCAAGGATGTAAAAATCAACAGGAATTTGGCAAAGCCCTTCACCTCACAGACTCTCAGCTCTACAGCCAAGAAAGAGAAGCAAGGGTGCCCCTCTTGAGCAGTTAAATGCCATGTGGGCCATACCTACAGAATCCTAAACCAGTAAAAGTTCCTGGAGCCTTCTCTGGCAAATTCCATTGATTCTAGAAGAATCAAGACTGGGGGTGGGTGGGGGGAGCATCAGTCTGTAGCACACATAACACAGATGGTCTGGGATGGGGCATGACTTCCATCTGACTTAAAAATCCAGGGTACCTCACAATCTAGGAGCCAACAGGAATCTGAAAACACTTCCCAGGATCCTATAACATAAGATAGAGTTTCTTGGAAAACTTTTTTCTTAGTTTCTCAAACCCCGTCAGATATTTTCTTTTGTATCCTGCACATCCAGAGTCACCCCTACGCCTACACTTGCCAAGTGGGGTCTTGTGGAGGTGCTGAACCCTGAGCAGTTAGGTACAAGGTCTTCTACCACAGCGACACTAAAGTCACAGAGAGCAGACTTCCTGGAAAGGTGCCCCAAAGCACAGAGGCAACAAGCAATGGAATGCAGGGGGCCAACCTACCGCACCTGACTCTGTCACCCCTAATTTGGGGAACTCGCACAAATCATAGGGTTTTTGTGACTCAGCAATTATCATATCTATGAAATGAGCACGAACTTATTCTGGAGCCGGGTTTGTCATGAAAAGCCAATGAAATAACACTTTATAAACATGCAGAAAAATACATGCACAAATGCAGAGAACTGGGTTACTACAAAGTGTAAAGATGCCAGGACTGCTTTACAGCAAGTGGAAACAATAATCTGACTCAGTGAAATCTCACCTGTACAGATACCCATTTAACCTAACAAGTAGGAATAAAGGTCTAAGGACACATCTTCTAACCAGATTTCATCAAGACCAGAAAAGGGCAGCATAAACTAGATGGGGGAGGAAAAAGGGAAAAAAAAGTTCTACAGACTGAAGTTAATTACCTAAAAATTTTGATTTTGTGCCTACCATGTTAGCTACATGGTAAATTAGCTCATTTAGTCCTTTCAATAACCTCAGAAGGTATAAATTATTATTCCCTTTTTAGTGGGGAAAAAATGGGCTTCAAACAGGTTTGAGCAACCTGCCTATAACTGAGGGAAAAATTAGCTTTAAGAATTTCAGTTTGCACTGTACAGCCCACAAAAACTAAAGGCCATGACAGTCCATCCCTAGAATCCTGAAGTGTACAGTTCTCGTGCTTTTTTCACATTTCAACGGACGCTGAAAAATGTAGCAAGTCTTCATGGAAATTTCAGTGATGGACTCTTGCTGTCGAATTTCTAAATGGTCCTGTTTCTCTTCTCAAGCCCAGTGGTGAATGTTAAGTGCTTGTCCTGAAACTATCCGGATCACACTGCACCATCTTCCTCCCTCGAAATGAGCTCCAAGTGCAGAGGAAGGGAAGCAGCCATCATTCTAGGGTCATCATAGGCATGCCAGAGGATCCCAGGTTTTAGCAAAGGGTAATAGGGGGCCCTGGAATCGCCATGCCCCTTGAATTCTCTCCTGTGGGCAACTTTCATCCCCATCAAAATAGTAGGAGACTACAAAAAAATTCATCAGGAAGCGTGTCGCATTTTCATAGACTGACAGATGGAGGCGTGTAGCAATACATCTTTTGTTACTTCCCTTGACAGCTATAGATTGCATGCTGTGTTTAACTGGGCCGATACACATATCCTGCAGGTGTACCGTTGAGAGAAAAGATTTGGGACATTTTTCTGGCTATCACAGAAATAAAGTACCTAGGTCTGGAAAGAAATTTTCTGGTAGTCCAAAGAATGTTTCTCTCTACAACTCCAGACACTCCCTCTAGTCACATAACCCTAACAAAGGCATTTTAATGCCCAGCAAATTTATTTTCAAACGTGGATAGGCCAGCCTGCATTAAAGGTTTCTCTTCTGTTGGGACCATAACGTGATCATAATCAGTGATTCTATAAATAAGGGAATGTATTTCTTTACTAAAGCATCAGGCTTCATAAAAGACTATATTTATATGTAAATAAGCACTTTGGGATAATTAAACTTGATGTTCTAGATTTTATTTTCATAGTTAAAAAAACTGAAGTTGTGTTGTACCCTTACGGCAGTTCTAGTTAGCAAGTACCCGCAGCTTAGAGAAGCTAGTTCTCCCCTAGCCAGTCACACTGACGTCATGTTGCATTTGATGAAAGGGCCTTCCCAGAAGCACTCACGCCTGATTAAGCACATTGTGTGGATTAGAGAGTTTTCAGACAAACAGAAGAAAAAATCATTTTCTACCCCCAGTTTCAGACGGCACAGGTATATTATCTAATGAAAACAAGATTTCTCTGAGGAATATGGAATACATTTAATGTTTCCACACAAATAATTATTCTGCCACAATCTGCAAGATGCTGAGACAGAGGTGGACATGGTCACATTTTTCTTATGTCCTGATGAAACTCCCCATTAGGGAACCAAGCAGGGTTCCCATCTCCCAGAAGACAGTTCTGATGTTGATGGATAGCAAAAGCGGAAGTGGGACAATCATAAGAATTAACCCACATGGGTTGAAAAACGGTGATATAAATGTAGTTACATTATATCACATATGAGAATGAGTATGATTCTTTTTTTTTGGGAGGGGAGGGGAGCAGAGATAGGTTTATTGCAGGGTCATGCAAGGAGAATGGGTGGCTCATACTTCCCAAAACCCCTATCTCTCCAAAGGGTTTCAGCAAAGCATTTAAAAAAATATATATATATATGATTTATATGTGAACATATTTATAATATACTTAATTATACACATACATTATGTTTTGAAATATAACATCAAATTCCCCATATCCAACTGAGGTCTAGTTGACATACTATGAGGGCATTTAATCATGTAGCTTTCATTAATTTCAGTGGGAAACACAGACCCCAATCCATCGCTGACAATCCCTTTTTATAAAATCTGTGACTTCGCCTTTTGGGAACCTGGATGATGAGCAGGACAGAGCACATAGCTAATGGAGTGGATCTACAGAGTGCTGCAAACCGACCAAAACAGCGTGGCTGCTTTACAGAAAGGGAAATTACATTCTGCCTATGAGTCAGAGCTTCTGGCACCACAAGGTAAGCAGTCTCCTAAAATGCCCCAGGACAATACATATGTGATGGTTAATTTTATGCGTCAGCTTGACAGGGCCACAGGTGCCCAGATATTAGGTATTTGGTCAAACATTATTCGAGGTGAGTCTGTGAGGGTGTTATTGGATGACTTTAGTATGTGAATTGATAGACAAAGCAGACGATCCTCCTAGGGCCCATGCAACCAAGTGAAGGCCTGAAGAGAACAAAAAGGCCGACCCTTTCCCAAATAAAGGGGAATTTTTCTTGCCTGACTCAGTTTTTTCCTGACTCGACTTGAAGCTCTTCCTGGGTCTTGAGCCTGCTGGCCCTTGAACTAGAATTACACTATTTGCTCTCCTATCTTCAGTCTGCTGACTACGATCTTGGGACTTCTCAGCTTCCAAAATCACCTGAGCCAACTCCTTATAATAAATCATACATATTATACATATGTACTTGTAATATATTAAACACACACACACACACACACACACACACACACACTAACTGACTCTATTTCTCTGGAGAACCCTAATATAATATTATAAGGAAAAATAAAACCTTCCCTATGGAGCCACCAAAGGAGGAAAGCTGGGGATGTCTCATTCAGCACCAAGAGAACAAAGAGGAAGAGGCCACAGCAGCCAACAAACGGTGACATTATTAGAAAGTATGTGAAATTTGAAAATACAACATGACAAATATTCCTACTTGGTTGGTGTAAGAGGCCTGGAACGAGTAACCAAAAATGTACCAGACAGGAAAGGGCGCTGGGGAATATTGAGGGAGGAAAGGCTGGATGAAAGAGAGAAGACCTGCTCAAAGACAATTATAATTCTTTTCCCTGAAAAATATTATCATTCACGCAAATTCATACAGATGCCCCTCTCCAATCTACATTAACTCACGCCACCATGAGCACCGCCTCCCTCCCAGGCTAGAGCTGTGGCCACACACACGTACACGCACACACACGCACACACAAACGCCCCACTGCTAAACCGCAAATCCTTATCACATATGCTAAGTAATAGCTAATCAAGCTGTAGAGAATTTTTGCTTTTCCATTCTTGTAGATTTAAATGCCAAGGTGCTTCTGAACAATCGTATAAATTTTAGAGCCTTGTTCTCACAACACCCACAAATACTTTAAACCAAACTTGTGTGGGTTCACAGAGAGTGGGAACCGAAGTTATCAAAGGGAAGGCTTGTGGATTCAAAAAACTCCTAGGATCACAGCCACTCTTTTCCAACGTACAAGCTGAAGACAATCCAAGAAAGCTTAAGACCAGCTGGGTGTGTGGAGGCTCATGAAGTGAAAGGGAATTTAGGATTCGTTAAATACTCTCATGGATAAAGACCTAACTATTTGCTCAGGTTTTGGGATCAGTGCTCAGAAGTCTGTGTCCCATCCCCAATATGCTCCCCAGCAAAGTTTTCTCTCTTTGGCTGGCTCAGTATTGACAGCCTGCACAAAAGAAGGCTGATTGATTCTGAAATAAGTGTGTAGGCTGGGCAGGGCTGACCAGAGCCTGTGCATTTCTTTGCCTTCCTTGCCTTCACATACCTCTTCATCTCCCACTCTAAAGGTCCTTTCTTCCCAGGGGTTAAGAACCGAGGCTCTGGAGCCCAACTCTGGGACTGAATACGCTTTCTGACACTTAACTAGCTGTGGGTCACCTTGAGAAAGTTATTTACTGCTTTGTGCCTCAGTTTCTGCAGTAGCCAGAGGTAGAAAATTCAGCTTGTAAGCGTGTAAGGTTGTGAGGATGAAGTGATTCATGCGTGTCAAGCTCCTGAAGCAGTCCTGGCACGTGGTACGTGTCCAGCAGTGTCAGCCCTACTGACCTTGTGGACTCTCTGACTCAGGTCTCCTGACCCCAACAGGCGGGAAGTTGCTTCTGGCTCATTTATAGCATGTATCGCACTGTCTAGAAAGCACCTATTTACCAGCCTGCCTCCCCCCCAGACTGAGCAGGAATCACACCTTCTTTCTCATTATCTCTGCCCGCACCCAGTGTGATGCTTGGCACACAGCAGATACTGCGTGCTTGAAGGGGTGGCCTAGTCTAACAAGGGGAGCATGGCACCTAAGGGCTGCTGCTTATGAAGAGCAATGGCAGTGCGGTAAAGCAAAGCTCCAGGTGGAATTCTGCAAAGAAACGTAATTCACCCTTTTGGTGTATGATCAAGTCCTGGGATTTTTAATTTGTTTAAACTCATCTGCTTTAAAATCTTTCAAATAAGGTAACTTGTGTTTACATACTTGTCCTTCTTAAAGGCACAGAGAAGTAAGCCTAACAAAGCTAACTGAATCAATGTTTCTTCGGCCCCAGGAGACCAAAATTCTAGAACTATTTATAAGCAACCTCATAAGGTTACATTTAATTATCACATAGTGATAATTATTACTTTTAAAGAATAACATCTTTCCAGATACAAACAAGGGCATATCATCAACAGACCCAGGACAAGGCAGAAGTTACATTAGTGAGGCCTGGCTCCCCAGATGGACATTTCCCTTAAATGAAGAAGGGATAACAAGATGACCAGAAAACTAACCCTGGTCTCAGTTATCTGATTTGATCTCAGTTTCAAAAAACCTTCTGCTGAAAGTGCTTTTCTTGTGAAACATCCTGCTCAAAGGCAAGTCCCTGAGACACAGAAACAGACAGACTGGCACACATGTTTCCCACTCCAGACCACAGTTAAGAAACTCGGGAAAAGTCAGGGCCTTTTTCTTGCGTGATTTTTGTTACTCCCATATGAAACATCCACAGATGTTTCTGTCTGATCACAGATGTCACTGTCAGGTCAGATTAATAAAAGCCATATTCTCCAGCTAAGCAGAAAGAAAAAGAATAAAGGGATTCAAATATACAAACACTTTGTAACAGAAAAGAACAGGTGAATTCACATTTTATGTTTCTGACCACACACATTTTTCACTTAGTTAAAAGAATTTGGGAAGATGATTCTAAGTTCATCTACTATTTAGAATAATGACGGCTAAGGAACCTCCTAGAAAACAATACTCTTTGTGGTGGGAAAACAGAACACCTGAAATCAAATATTAAATGAAATGAGTTACTTCAAGAGCCGAAGTAAAGAGTCCCAAGAGGTTCAGCTGGTTTAGTTATACAAAAAGTAAACTGGGGAGCAGGCACCCAGGACCTTACTCACCACGATATCCTCGGGGAATGTGTCTCTGCTGAAGGAGCCGTCATCAAACACGACCTCATAGAAGGTCTGCGCCGTCACAGCAATCACCCTGCAGCTGTAGTACCGGGTGTTGCGATGCTTCGTGATGACCGTCTGCCCCACAGCGATGCCCTTCTCGCCAGCCTTGGACTTCTACGGAAGGGGCAGAGAAAGAGGAGAGAAAAGAAACAGGAGAAAAAACAGAAAATAAAAGAAATATTTATTTAGAAAACATCATTGGTGTGGTCATGATACACACTTTTAATTGTTAAACCTTTTATTGGGGAGTAATTTCAAACAGAAGTTGCAAGAATATGAATAATATAAAAACATACATATACTCTTTGACCCTTTACTCAGGTTCATGTATTGTTATTTATTGCTATTGTTAACATTTTACCATTTCCCTTTTTTTGCCTACTCTCTATTTTACATATGTGTATATTTAAGTATATATATATATATATATATATATATATATATATAAAATTGTGTGTGTGTGCATGCCACAAACAATTTGAGAATAAGCTACATATAATCATGGGCTTTAACACCTAAATACATCAGTGTGTATTTTCTAAAAACAGGGATTTTCCTTTATATAACCACAGTACAGTTACTAACTTTAGTAAATTTAACATGGATGCCATACTTTAATCGACCATGCATATTCCAATTTTGTCAAGTAAGCCAATCACGATCTTTATGGCCCCCATCCTTTATGTACAGGATGCAGTCTTGAGTCACATACTGCATTTAGTTGCCAAGTCTCTTCGACCTCCTTTAATCTGGAACATTTCCACAGCCTTTCTTTGTCTTTTATGATCGTGATACTTTTGAAGGATACAGCTGTCCCTCCCCCTGCTTTTTCAGTAGAGCGTATGTCTGATGTTTCCTCATGATTAGATTCAGGATATACATTCCTGGCCAGAATACCGCTACCACAGAGACAATGTTGTATTCTTCTCAGGATATCACATCTGGAGGCACATGTTTGTCCACCTTTCAATGGTGATTTTAATTTTGATCCTGGTCAAAGAGTAGTCCAATTTCTTCATTCTGTAATGACTATTTTTCTCTTCCAACTAATAAGCAATCTGTGGGAGGGACTTTAACACCACGTAAATATCCTTTTCCTCCACATTTCTGCTTAGATTTAGCAACCACTGATGAGTCTTGCTTGATCCAGTTTTACTATGATGGTGATGATACGCGGATTTTTCCTGCTCCAGCACTCCCTCCGCATTTACTAGTTGGCACCTGGCAGTTATTAAGCAAAGATCTCCTACCTTCCCCCCATCCATCCACCCATCCGTCATCAGTATGGAATTGTTAATTCCTCCTCCCCAACTGTTTAGAATTCATACTATAATTAATAATTTTGGTGCTCAGATTATCCCAGATTTGGCCAACAGAAGCCTCTTCAATCTGTTTTCCTGTGCCCCTTAAGATGTCTTTTTATTTCTTATCAGTTCCTTACTTTCTGGCCTAACAAGATGTGTCAAGATCATCTTGCCTCAGCCCTGGAATTAACATTTCCCTGAGGAGTGTGGTTCATTTTAGAGGGCAGTGATATTAGAGAATAAGATCCAGGTGCTTAGGTGTGCTTATTACTACAAAAGCACCATTGTTTCTCGACCCTTTCAGAAGACAGACCAAAGAAATATATGCATGTAGATATGTGTGTGTGTGTATGTATGTATACATACACACACACACACTATCACACTACAGGTATACATAAACATATGTATAACCATGGAAAACCATGGACTAGGTCTCAGAGTACATGTGTCATGCTATGGAAGCAGAAGGCTTCAGGATAAACGCTTCAGGAAGTGCTTGGCAGAGTGCTGGGCTCAGAGTAAGTACTCCAGAAATGTTAGCTTGCTGTATTTGGGGCTTTCTGTTTGTTTGTTTTGCTTTATTTTTCAGAATAAGGCTGTTGCTCCCCTGTCAGGAGCTCATACAAACCCCATTCCTGCCAGGCAGAGAGGATAGCCAACATCTTACAAGGAAGTCTGCTCTCAAACATTCAGTCCCTTTTACTCCCCAGCTCCAAGTATCATTCATCACCCTTATTCTTTTGATGCCACAAGCTCTGACCCACTAGGGGGGCCCTGAATCAAGCACTTGGGAAGGTCCAGGACCTTTGCTAAATGGGCCCTAGAAGGCACCGTCTCATGATCCCCAAGATACCAACATTAGTCTGACATGTCACCCCTAACCTACAGAAAGCCAAGATTCACTAAACCCCAGTGTTTTCTGACAGCAGTGTTTATAACGTTACTGGGAAGTAAAGTGTCATCAATTCAGAATCTTGGTTTAATTAGAGGTTTTACTTATTTTTTCCCTGAATTTCAAAAAAGGCTAAAACACCTTGTAGGAAACATATACAGTGCTATGCTTAATCTTTTCCTCCTGGAAACCAAAGAAGAAATGCCCAGAGAGTTAATGATTCACTAATTCCTTCAACAGTCATGTGTTGCCAGCCAGTGGACACCAAGCACCTCCCCTGGTGCTGGGGACTCAAACAAAAACCACTAAGACTTGATTCCTGTTCCCTGGAGCAGGCCCACAAAGGTATGTGCCATGAAGTTATCTTACAGGTGGCATGATTCAAGACTGGTGATATTCTAGCATGCCATCTACAGTATGTCTTCATACTCACAGGCAGAATTAGGGGAGGAGAGCAATGAAGCACCAAGTAATGGGCACGAGCAAAAGCCCAGAAGCAGGAAACAGCCCATTCTGTTCTGGGAACAGCAAGAGATCTGCTCTTGTGTGGGAGGGGAAGCGGGGAGGAAGGAGAAGACTTGAGAAATGGCCTGGGGCCCAGAGGTCAGGCTATGGGGTAGAGGGGAGTAGAGCAGCTCTTATGCCATCCTAAGGAGTCTATATATTACCCTGTGAGCCTAAGGAAGCCACTGAGAGGACTAAGCATAGAAGAAAAATGATCCAGGTCTGTGTGGCTTTTAGAGGAGAAGGGGCATCTCCATGTGGGAGATGAGGGCCTACAGACAAAGATGCTCATGACTTGGGCAGAGGGCCAACTGTCTCCCAAACGTGTTCCTAAGAGTCCCCTCCTTGTAGAGTGAGCTCTGCCATCTAGTTTCTCACATGCCTAACAAAACAAAAGGATATTTTCCTTCTTGAAATCGTTCCCTACTGATTGCTAGGTTGGTTGGGAAATTTTTCTGTGCCTTTAGATGTAGTTAGCTGTGTAAACATTTTGACAAAGGACAAGAGCAAGAAGCCTGTAGTGATTTAAACGTACTTTGCTTGAAGAAGAAATCTTTAACAGCTAGGCCACATATGCCAAAATAATTCCCTAGTTTCCCACTTCATTCCTCTGCCCAACCCCTTTAAATATATCTAACCTTTCAAAGTAAGAGAACAACTTAGATGTAATAATAAATTCGAGTGAGGGCACAGTCTGCAGAGTTCTGTAACTCCAAAATTGGGCCCATGACTACTGCTTAAGATTGTATCAGGGCTCCCCTGGTGGCGCAGTGGTTGAGAGTCCGCCTGCCAATGCAGGGGACACGGGTTCAAGCCCTGGTCCAGGAAGATCCTGCATGCCACAGAGCGACTGAGCCCGTGCGCCACAACTACTGAGCCTGTGCTCTAGAGCCCACCAGCCACAACTACTGAGCCCACGTGCCATAACTACTGAAACCCGTGCACCTAGAGCCCATGCTACACAACAAGACAACCACTGCAATGAGAAGCCTGCACACCACAATGAAGAGTAGCCCCCACTCACCACAACTAAAGAAAGCCTGCACGCAACAACGAAGATCCAATGCAACCAAAAATAAATAAATAAATAAAGCTTGTATCAGTTACAACTGACCCTAGGAGGCAAAGGTTGCAACTTGTTTGGCTAAACACAGTGGTCCTTAGTGACCTGGATTAGGGCCAAAAAAGGCTTCATGTTGGCAGCATATTTTTGCAAATGCTGTCCCTCTTTGTCAAACCACCTTAAAAACACTCATAGTCAGAATTGCATGTACTGTATTTTACTATGATAATAGTTTCATTGTGCATATTTTATTAAAATTGGAATGCACCTGCTAAGGAAACAATGTTTTGGATTTGAATTATAAGCTCAGCTTCCTCCTAGCTGTGTGATCTTGGGGATGTTATATAACCTTTAGCAGCCTCAGTTTGCTCATTTGTAGAAGGGACAATAATACGTACATTAAAGGTTTCCTATAAGAGGAAGTACATAAAATGTGTAGACTCATAGGCAGTTGGTTCTCGGCAACTGTTAACTGACTTCGTTTTAAGAACTGAAGAACATACGTGAGAACCTAGCCCCAGGTTAATACACCACTCTTCCCTACCGTACCCCAGTAACTAGCATATACAACTGTGCAGCACCCTGGTTTCACATGACAAGGCTCAATTCAGCTCTAAATAATCACTGTCCTGCTCTTTATCTCATCCCCTTCTGACTCTAATTCTTGTCGAACAGGGGCACATAGCTATGGTTCTTAGGAAGGAAGGCATAAATAATGTGGTCTCCTCCCTCGACCCCCAAGGCTCTCAAAGCCTTTGTTTACAACTCTCTTAAGGCTCTGGTCAAATGTCACTTTCACTGACTATCCCTCCTATAACAGGGCAAAATCCACAGGTCAGTGCCAGGACCTCTTTGTCTTTTTATTTGTGGCACCCAGTACACTGCGTACAACACTGTTGCTGTCAGATGAACAATGAATGAACAAATGAATGGAAAAATGAATGAACAGGAAAAAACTAAATAAATGAACTGTGATGAGGGGTAGAGACACATTTTTTAAATGGGAGAAGATTGATTCTAATTACTCACTGTCCAGAAAAGGGCAAAAAGAAACAAAGGGGAGTTTTAGGAAGAAGTTCCTCTTTCTTAGGGTGGGTAGACATGTATGTAGGTAAGGGGAGGAAATAAAGAAGGTTTATAGTGAGATTCACAAGGTCTGGAAAGTAGAAGCAGCCAGTCAAGGGAAAAGAAAAGTGACAGAGACTTGACAGCGAAAGGGTCGATTCTAGACCTCAACCATTTTCTTCCTGCTAGGACACGAAATTTATGCAAACTGGCTGATTGGAAAGATGGCCAGCACACAAATTAAATATACAGCC